>NC_137053.1:54494678-54592178 GCF_032717465.1 Coenobita brevimanus
GAAGATAAAGAGGTGGGAGGGGGGGAAAGAGGGGGATCGGGGGAACGTGGAAGGAAAGGATTGGGATATGGAAGGAGGAAAAGAAAAGTTGTGGGGTATTTTTAATTTCCATTGACGTCTTTGCAACCATTATTCTGGCTGGCTCTAGCTTGGGATGGAAGTGGGAATGGAGGTGGGGGTAGGGGGAAATGGGGTGAAGATGGGGGTAGGTAGAAAGGAAGTGAAGGTGCGGAAAGGGGAAAGGGATAGGGGAAAGGGGAAAGAATAAATGGTCCTTTTAATTTTCGACCATTGTTTTAGTATACCATGTGTAAAGTTGGCTCCAGCGTGAAAAGGGCTTGGTGTGGGGGTGGGGGACGATGGGCTGGGGGAAGAGTAGTGGAAGGATGGAGATGAGGAGGAAGGAGAGGGAAGGGGATAGGTCTCTCTCCTTTTCATGCAATCCTTAATCAGTCCCTTATTCCTATTAGCCTCTTAAACCCCTTCACCACGATGACTTTTTGCATATAGCTTGGGGGAATACGACTTGCAATTTCGTAATGGTTAAAAACAATCTCCATTAGAATGAAACCCACCTCCGTTAATATTTGTCCATCAAGCTTCCCAGTAATTTCCAATCTCATTCTCATTTTCCCTCTTCATTCTGCATCTCCCCTGTATAATGTATTTCCTTTCTTCTGTCCATCCCTCCCATTTCCATTTTCCCTCACCATTCACACCAAAATCTTCCTCAGCTCTGTCCTTGAATCCATCCAATTCCATCTCCACTCACCTATTCACCGCAAACCCTCCCCATTTCTTGTAATCTTCCTTTTCCCATTTTCTCAACATCAATAATACATCTCTCCTCCCCTTCTGCAAATTGTTTCCATTATTATCATCTCCATTTTCCTCCTTTTCACTAAAAATCCTTCCCACTTCTGGTCCTCTAATCCACCCATTCCCATTCATTTCTTTCCCACTCCAATCATCTCAAACACACCAACCTTTGCTTCTCATTTCCGTTCGCTGTCATTTCTCTCCCAGATTCTGCTCCCAAAATTCATTCATTCCTGATCCCATTCTACCCCACTCTCTCCCCACCCCTCTATTTTCCCTAGCCTTCCCCCTCTTCCCTCCTCCTTCCCCCCACCTCTCCCCACCCCTCCACATCTCCCCTCTTCCCTCCACCGTGTGCCCTCGAGTGTGAAATGTGGCCGGGGGAGTCCTAAGAGTTTTATTGTTCGGGGTAGATGGTTTGGTGGTTCGGAAATGGGGTGTGGGGTTGGGAACTTACAGGGGAAGGGGTGAACAAGGGAGATGGAGAGATGGGAGAAAACAAAGAGGAGAGGTAGGAGAAGGGAGGGAGGAAAGAAAGGGGAAAAGATGAAAAAGATAGGAGAAGGGAGAGAGGGGAATTAGGGATGGGAGGAAGGAGGAAGGGTTAGAGATAGAAGAAAGGGAAGAGAGATATGATAGAGGAAGGAGCATGAAGGATTGCAATATGGAGGGAGGCGAGATAGGAGAGACGAGGGACCGAGCAAGAGGAAAGGAGAGGCCCGAGGAGAGAAGGAAGGAGTAGAGAGAAAGGAGAGAGGAAGAACGGAGAGATTATTCGAGGCAGAAACAACTGAGTTCATAGTTTAGTGTTTCATAAATGGGTTCGAGACTTGACAGGAGGAGGGATGATGGAGGGGGAAAGAGAGATGGGAGAAAGGAGGGAGAGAGCGAGAGGAAAAGGGAGAGAGATATGAGGAGTGAAGGAGGGAGGGGAATGGAGGAAAGGAGAGATTATTCAGAGGAGGAACAATGGGGTCGATGCTCCAGTTGTTCATAAGCGAGGTGAGGTGGTTCGTACCTCGGAAGGGAGAGGAGTGAAGGAGGAGGAGGAGGAAGAAAAGGGAGAAAGGAAGAAGGGAGAAGGGTGAGGATGAGGGAGGAGAAAGAAAGAGGGAGGAGAAAGAGAAAAAGGTGATGGGTGAGAAAGAAGGAGAAACGAAGAAATGAGGGGTGATGAACAGATGGGGAGAAGAAAAAGAAAGGATTGAGAAAGGAAAGGTAGAAAAAATGAAAAAGAAGAAGGAGGAGGAGGAGGAGGAGGAGGAGGAGGAGGACAGATAGAGGGAAGGAGTGGTATGAGGGAGAGAAGTCAGGTTGAAACTGGAGTACGGGAGAGGTTATAAATGTGGAACAATAAGTTTATTGCTTCATATATGGGTGAGGAGGTTTGAGATTTGGCAGGGAGAGGAATGAAGGAAGAAGAACAAGATAGGAAAAGAGAAGGAGAGAGGAGGAGGAGTGAAGGAGAGAAGTGAAAGGAAGGAGGGAAAAGGAGTGATGATGGAGGACGAAGGAGAGATAGGAGAAAGGAAAGAGGGAGAAGAAATGGAGAGATATGAGGAGGAAGAAGGAGAGACAAGAGAAAGCTGGAGGAAAGAGTGAAGACAGGAGGTGGAAAAGAAGTGAAAGGTAAAGGAGTGGTAGGAAGAATGAGAAAGAGAGAGGGAACAAGGAGACGAAAAAGGGAAGAAATAAGGAGATAGGAGTCAGGGAAAAATAAGAGGAAGGAAAAGAAGAACAAATAAAGGAAATGTAGGGAAAATGAAAGAGAAAGAGAGTGACGGAGGAGGAATGCGAGAAAAGAAATAATTGGAAGAAGGAAAGAAGATACAGAAGAAAGGAAGGAAGGAAAGCAGGATGGAAGGAAGGAAGAACTATGAGTAGATAAGACAGAAAGAGAAAGAAAGAATAAGGAACAGAAAAAAATAAGAGAAAAGAAGAATGAGAAAGAAGGAAGATGTTAGAAGAGGAGGAGGGGAGAAATATGGAGGAGAGGAGGAATGACTGGGAGGAGGGAGAGAGAAGGAAAGATGAAGATGGAAAGAAAAGAAGAAATAAGATGGAGATGAAAAGAAAGAGGAGAGAGAAAATGAACGATGAAGAAGGCAGGAGATACGAGAAGGAATAACATAAAACAAAAAAGGAAGAGGAAAATCAAAGAAGGGAGAAGGGAAAAGAAAGGGGAAAGATGGCGAAGGAAAACAGAGACAATAGGAAAGAGGATGGGAGATGGAAGAGAACGGAAGGAATGACAAAAAAAAAAAAATCACTGGGAATCTGATTCGATGGAGGATGGATGAAATGAAATAAACGGAAAATGTGGGAGGGGGATTATGTGAGAGAGGCAGGGGGCGGGTAGGAAAGAAATACAAGAAGGAAAAACGATATTATGAAGGAAGAAAGTCTGAGAGAGAGGGAAGGAATGGAGGGAGGACGAAAGGAAATGAGAAACAGTGAAATGAAGGAGGAGGAGGAGGAGTGAGAGACAGATAGGAGGAAGGAAAGATGGAGACAGAAGGAAGGAGGGAAAAATGTGAAGAAGGAAAGCAAAGGTAGAAAGGATGAAGGAAGAGATTAGTAGATAATTAATTGATTCATAATTATACGGTGGGTGACTCGAGAGCTGGCAGGGAGTAGGATAAAGGAGGAGGAGGAGGAGGAGGGGGAGGAGGAGGAGGGGGAGGAGGAGGAGGAGGAGATGGGAATTAATGGATGATGGAGGATGAGAGGTGAAGAAGCGGTAGAGAGGGGAAAGAGGGAGGATGAAGAGGAACAAGAAGAGAAAGAGAAAATGGGGCAACTAGTAAAAGAGATAGGTGAAAGAGGAGATACGAAAAATAAGAGAAGAAGAAGAGAGAGTACAAGAGACATGAGAGAAGGAAGAAGGAAACAAAGAGAAAATAGGATAAGTTAAGAAAGGAGTTCAATGGAATGCAAAGGAGTACAAAGGAAAGAAAACAAGAACAGGCCTATGGGTCCTACTGAGGCGTTTTTTTTATAGGGGAGGTTATAAGTGAGGAAATTTTTGTTCACGACGAGGATGGAAAAAAAAGAGAGGAATTGAGTGAAAACACACACAAAAAAGGAATATATGTGTCACGAGAGAGAGAGAGAGAGAGAGAGAGAGAGAGAGAGAGAGAGAGAGAGAGAGAGGCGAGGCAGAAGCAACAGATGTCAGAAGGGTCGAGCGATTGGGGTGCATTAGAAGAGGGGAGGGGAGGGAAAGGAGAGAGGAAAAAGAGAGGAGAAAGAAATAAGAGAGTAAAGAGAAAGTGAGGGAGAGAAAGAAATGCGCAGAGAGGAGGATGGGAGGGGTGGAGGGGAAGGGAGAGAAAACGGAATGAGGGGAGAGAAGGCGGAGGAAGGAGAGGGGGAGAAAAGAGACTGAGAGGGGAAAGGCAGAAGAGAGAGGAAGAAGGGAGAGGGGAACATGGGGAGGGGGAGGTGAAAGAATAGACAGAGGGGAAGCAATAAGAGTGAAGAGAGACGAGAGGGAAAAAGAGGAAAGAGAAAAGGCGAGAGGGAATAAGGAAAAGAGAGAGGAGAGAAAGAAAGAAGAAAAAAAGAAAGATGTTGTTAGAAAACGAATGAATCTAGAAGAGAATCGAAAGGGGAGGTAAAGTTGGGATGGGTGATGGAAGAGAAAACTCGACATGAGAGAGAGAGAGAGAGAGAGAGAGAGAGAGAGAGAGAGAGAGAGAGAGAGAGAGAGAGAGAGAGAGAGAGAGAGAGAGAGAGAGAGAGGGAGAGAGAGAGAGAGAGAGTACAGATGAAAGGGGAAGGGCTGCAAAGAGGAGAAATACGCATACAAAGATGAAAAGAAATGCAGGGAAAGGAAGGAGAAAGACAAGAAGGAAAAAAAAAAGAAGAGGTAGAAAAGGAATAAGGAAAGGAGGATAAAAGAAGAGGTAAGAAGAAAAAGGAGTTATATGAACCCAGTGAGGATAAAAGAGAGAAAGAAGGTAGGCGAACGATAAACACAGAGATAAAGGAACTGGAGGAAAGGAGAGAGAATGAGAATGAAGCGAGAGACCACAAACGAGGGAAGAGAGGAAGGAAGACGGGAAAAGAAAGGAGGAAAGAAGAAAGGATGAGACGGAGGATGAAACCAAAAACGAAAGAATTGGCAGTTATATGAGACAGAAGAGAAAGAACACTGAGAGTCAAGGGAATACAAAGAGTATATAAATATATCTATATATCTATATACATATATCTATATCTATATCTATCTATCTATACAGTATCTATCTATCTATCTATCTATGTGTGTGTGTGTGTGTGTGTGTGTGTGTGTGTGTGTGTGTGTGTGTGTGTGTGTGTGTGTGTGTGTGTGTGTGTGTGTGTGTGCGCAGAAAAACATAATCATACATGCACAAATAAAACAGACAAAATTGAGACAAATAGTAAACAGAGAAAGACAAACATAGTTTGACAACAACAAAAATACTGACAGACACACAAGTACAGAAAGACAGACACAGAAGAATACAGTGAGAGAGTGAAAGAGAGACAGTTAAATACAAACGACAAAGAGAGTAAGAAGAGACAGGAAGACAAACAGAGAGAGAAGGCCAACCAACCAGACTGTCCACCTACCAGACAGACAGACAAGCAGACTGAGAGATAGATAGCCCGATAGACAGTCTGTAAGTTAGGCGGACCAGGCGGGTTTTAAGTTTCGCAGAGGAGGGGAAGGGTAAAGAAGGAGGGGATGGGGAGAGTAAAGATGGTAAAGAAGAAGGGGAGGGGGAGAGTAAAGAGGGTAAAGGAGAAGGGGAGGGAGAGGGAGAGTGATGTGGGGTAGGAGAGGAAGGGGGGAAAGGGGAAAAAGGTAGAGAAAGGATGAACACTTCGCTCCTCTCTCTCTCTTTTCCCAGCTTCTAGCTCATGCTTCGACTACACCTTACGAGGAAATATATATATATATATATATATATATATAGAGAGAGAGAGAGAGAGAGAGAGAGAGAGTAGCAAGGAATAGGTTGATATAAGAGACCCGGAGGATAAGAGGCATGAGTGAGGGGGCTTATTATAGCTGGCTCTCTTTCATCTGACGGAACTGGGTCACTGCCACAAGCTGATTCTAATTTGTGGTTGCATGAAATTCAATAAGCCTTAGTTATGAGGTACGAGTCTCCTTGGTTGCTAGTCAGATCAACCCTCTTGTCTGACTACACTTCCATCAACTGAGCTGGAACGGGTTAGGTATCATTGTCAGTGGAAAACTAACTTAAGAAGGGTCAAGTCAGTGGGGCGGTGAAGGGAGGGGTGGAAAGGGAGATAGGGAAGGGGAAGGGTAGTAAGGTAAAGAGAGGGAGATGGGGAAGGGGAAGGGTAGTAAGGTAAAGAGGGGGAGAAGAGGAAGGGGAAGGGTAGTAAGGTAAAGAGGGGGAAGTTTGAGAAAGAAAAAAATGGGGGAAGTGGTTAGTAGGGTAGGGCAGACAGTATAAGGTGACGGCAAGAGAAGGGAGAGGGAGAGGGAGGGAAGATAGAGGGAAGGGGCGAAGGACGCGGAGGACTAAGAGAAAGGATGGGGAGAGGAGGGATAAAGAGGGGAAGAGAGGGAGGGGGAAAGGGGTAAGGGAACGGGAATCGAAAGGGAGAGGGATGGTATCCGGGAGGGCGAATGAGGGAAAGAAGAAAGGAAGGGGAATGGGTAAGGAAAGAGGAGGGAGGGGGAGAGAAATACGAAGGCAGTTGAGGGGGATTGAAGAGAGAGAAGAAAGAAAGAAAAAGGCTAGAGAGGGGAAAAAAGAGAAGGGAGGAAGGGGGAAGAGAGACACAGGAAAGCAGGGAGAGAGGAGGGAAGAGGGAGAGGAAGACAGGATACAAGAGAAAGTTTGGGAGACGACAGTTCGGCTCATTGACCACACGTAAATAAATCTTCTCCATATCGCTTCTTATTTCTTACCAAAAGGATTTATTTCTTAGCATTTTCTTCCAATAATAAGTTCATGGTTTTTAAAAGAATTCCTTAGGCTTGCTTACATTTTTTTTTTACGTTTATATTTCATTATTCATTAGTGTTAATTCATTTTTGGTCCAGTTGAAAATACGTCAACTTCGAAATATGTGTCCAGTTCGAAATGTGTTCAGTTCGAAATATCTGTCCAGTTCGAAAAATCCCTCCTGACCTCAATAAAAGTCTTTCAAATCATTCAGAATACAACCGAAAAGTACGTCGTCGGAGTGAAGAGGTTTGTCAACCGTTGTCGCCTATTTTTTTCTGTTATTCCTTTACTTTAACTCTCTCTCTCTCTCTCTCTCTCTCTCTCTCTCTCTAGCCATCTATATCTATCTATCTCTGTGGCTATCTACTGTGTTTACTTCTCTCTCTCTCCGTTTATCCCTCAATCTATCCAGTTAAGTAAAACGGACACACCCACACACACCCACACCAACACACACACCCACACACCCACCCACCCACCCACACACACACACACACACACACACACACACACACACACACACACACACACACACACACACACACACACACACACACACACACACACACACACACACACACACACTTTTCCTTAATTGATATCTGATGATTTTTGACTTTCACTAAATTTTGCATCAGACAAAATCATATCCTCCCGAGTCTTCCACGATTTTTGGCAAAGCTTGTAATTGGAACGTGAATCTTGAGACGGCCGATAGGGTGTGTGCCAGAGAGAGAGAGAGAGAGAGAGAGAGAGAGAGAGAGAGAGAGAGAGAGAGAGAGAGAGTCACCTCATAGTCACCTTGAACTTGACCTCTGACCTTCTGCATATCGCTATCTTAAAAGCAATAAAGAAAAAATGAAAAATAAAGACCTCCACCCACAGTAAGCATGATAGTACAGTTAGCTTTTTCTCTCTTGGGATAACTCGTGCTATCTCCACTAAGTATGGTATTATTTTATGTGTGGTACTGATTCCACGGTTTACACGCGTCTACATACAGAATCATATAAAACATATACATATACACGCACAAGAACACACACATATCTACGCATTATACAAATATATACGAACAGTACATACATACATACACACATGTATTCGTAAATCTCTCTCTCTCCCTCTCTCTCTCTCTCTCTCATAAATCTAATAGGTGAGTGTTTACGGGAGTCAGATCGACGATAAGCGAAGAGGCGTGGTATACGGGAATGCTCTCTCTCTCTCTCTCTCTCTCTCTCTCTCTCTCTCATTGTTCTTACTCTTTCACTGTATCTTCTCTCAGTGAATGGACTTGTATGCTCGTCATTCTGTTCCCCTTCACCCTTTCTTCTTCTTTCTTTAACCTTTATGTTTTGAATGGAGGGATTTTGAATGTCACACACACACACACACACACACACACACACACACACACACACACACTCTCTCTCTCTCTCTCTCTCTCTCTCTCTCTCTCACGCAGTAATGCTTTGCCTTCCATTCGCCCACTCACTCACAGCTGCTGTTTTTCTTTTTTTCACTGAAGCCCTATCTTTTATTCTCCTACTCATTCCCACGCTCTCTCTCTCTCTCCCTCTCCCTCCCTCTCTCTCTCTCTCTCTCTCTCTCCCTCTCTCTCTCTCTCACCACTTTACTCGGCAGTTTCAGCTTCCCAGTGTATTTCGGCCCAATAAGTGTCCATTACCGAAAAGAGAGGAAGAAAGTTTGTGTGTGTGTGTGTGTGTGTGTGTGTGTGTGTGTGTGTGTGTGTGTGTGTGTGTGTGTGTGTGTGTGTGTGTGTGTGTGTGTGTGTGTGTGTATTGCTTTACAGTTCGTAACGAATGTGTTTCTCTCTCTCTCTCTCTCTCTCTGCAAGTATCCTCTTTTGCCATTTACCCCTCCGCATCTCATTATTTCTCTCTCTCTTTCTTTCTTTCTCTCTCTCTCTCTCTCTCTCTCTCTCTCTCTCTCTCTCTCTCTCAAATTTTTACCCCCATTCTTTTTCCAACTTTAATGAAACCCAAATAGAGAAGCAATTAGGTAAGAGGCAAAAATAAGCACCATTATTTTGAAGCGTCCAATTTCGGGTCTCTCTCACTATTAATCAGTGAATGGGGAAAATGGGGAAAATTGGGCAAGTATTCATTATTTGTCGTAGTTAATCTGGGCCTAACGTCTTGATGGAGTGATAGATATAGTGAGGTAGAAAGATATAGATAGATAGATGGACAGATAGATAGACACATAGACATAGATAGAAAGAGAAGTGAAAAGTTTTTCTTACTTTCATTCAGCCTGCCTGCTTGTTTATCTGTTTGTCTATTTGTCTGTCTGTGTGTCCGCAGTATAAGTCTTTCTTTCTCTCTCTCTCTCTCTTATACCCACATTTCCTCACTGTTCCTCGCTCCCTCTCCCTGTCATCTCCATTGCTTACTGTTTTTCCCTCTCATTACCATACCCTCTTTTGTATTCCCTCACTCAGCATTCTCTCTCTCTCTCTCTCTCTCTCTCTCTCTCTCTCTCTCTCTCTTATATAGCCTCATCCATTGTAAGGGGTAAGGCACTGTTATTTCTTGGCAGCCATACCAAAGCCTACCTCACTCATTTTCCTGCCATGTCTTGCCTCTCGCTCATCCTGCCTCATCCGTGTGTGGGAAGGGAGTAGGCAAGTCTGCGTCCGTGTTACTATATTCATCTTTACCTACCCTGCCTCCCTGCCATACTTTTACTCTGCCAAACTCATCCTTCCTTGTTAGATATTACCGTTCACCCTGTCTTCCTTCCCGTCTTTACCCTACCTTGCCCTGTCTCTCTCCCCTACCCCGCCTTCCCCTACATTTTCCTGCCTTTCTGCTTCTCTGTCCTTTAGTCTCCACCTATTACAGAGGTGGAGACTATTATTTTTATTGGTATTATCATTATTCCAGCCTCAGAGTCTCGCGACGATTCCAGGAGAACCGGAGGCAGCGGAAAGGGTCTGAAGGGCCCAGGTTATGTGTCCTGGCATGGACCATTGCTGAAAGGAAAAAATCCAGATCCTCTACGTGCAGTGGCAGAAAGAGTCATATCAGAATTTTGAGTAAACGAGGTAAGGTGGTCATGTTTACTGGAGATTTCAACAGGACCTGAGCAAGTAATCCGAAAATCAAACTTGGCGGACCAATTCCCAAGAGTCTATTTCGTTTTATTTAAAATTTCCAAATCCCCCCAATGGGGTCAAAATCATTGTTAGAAACAGCAGATGGAGAATAGTGACTGTCCACAGGTCAGTTACAGAGTTCTAGTTTTCGACTTAGGCTTGTTACCTTACTTACAGCCTTCCCTATAACAACACCTTCGAAAGGACCGACATGTATATTGCTGTTTGCTCTTCTCTGTACTCCATCTGTTTCACCCGACATTTCTCCGCCTCCCTTCCCTCCCTTACCCTGCCTTTCTCCCCTGCCTCATCCTAGCTTTCCCTGCCCCTGCCTTACTCTACCGTTCCCTGCCTCCCTCCCCGTGTCTCACCCAGTATTTTCCTACATTTCCCTCCCTCTTCCCCCACTCTCACCCTGCCTTTCTCTGTCTCCCTCCCCTTGAATTTTCCTGCCTCCCTCCCGCTCCATCACCCTGACTTTCTCTGTCTCCCTCCCCCTGCCTCATCCTATCTTCTTTGCCTCTTTCCCCTGCCTCACTCTACCATTTCCTGCCTCACCCTGCCTGCTTCCCTGTTAACGTAAGCTGCCTAACATATTACCACAAGCACCACCGCCATCACACCAGCCTGGTATTAGGAGCTAGCCACACCCATCATCACCATTATCATCACCGCCACCACCACCACTTCACCACCGCTACCATTATCACCACACCTATCATCACCATTATCATCACATCACCACCACTTCCATCATCACCACCTCACCACCACTACCATCATCACTATCATCATCACCTCACCATTACCATCACCACCAATAGCGTTACCATTCCATCACCATCCATCACCATCGTTATCATGCCCACTACTGCCATCATCCCACCGCACACCACCACCAACACCACTGACGTTCCCATTGTCATCACCACCACACCCCTTATAACCATTATCATCACCACCACAATCATCACACTGGCCTGAGTACTAAATGCAGCCGTATCCTTCATCACCATCATTATCATCATCATCATCATCATCATCATCATCACCACTAACATCACCATCACCACCATCACAACACCAGTACCACCATAATCATCGTATACATCATCACACCAAATTGGGTAGTTGATACAGCCACTGCTATCATCACCATCACCATTACACCTACCATTACTACCACCACCACTTCCTCCTCCTCCTCCTCATCATCATCATCATTATCGTTATCATCACCATTATCATCATCATCGGCTCTACATCGTCATTATCTTTCCCAATACTCATCATTATCTTCAACAATGTCAATATTATCAGGAACATTTTTACAAACTTCATTCATTCATTCATCATCATCATCATCATCATCATCATCATCATCGTCATCATCATCATCCCTATTACAACCAGTCCTCACAAACAACCATCCAACATAGACAACTAGCCACAACCATCTAACTACCACCATCAACCACAACCACCACAACTACAACAATTTCCTAACTACCACAACCACATCACCAAAACTATCACCTGTAACAACCCTTCTTACCAACAACCATTCACTGTCATCAACCAACCACGCATACTAGTCTACCACAATCAACCACAACTACAACCATTCCCTTACTACCAGAACCATTCATCCCAGCTACCACCATTCTTGACCAACAACGATCCACCACCATCAATCAGTCATAAATATTCATCTACCACAATCAGTCATAATCATCAACATTCAGCCAGTTACAATCACCACAGTCATCAACACCATCACTACCATCCCTCAACCAGCGGGCATTCTCTCTCTCTCTCTCTCTCTCTCTTTCTCCACCCAACACTTTAAACCAAGATAATGGGATCCCCTGCATATCCCTCACTCTAGATTAAGAGAGAGAGAGAGAGAGAGAGAGAGAGAGAGAGAGAGAGAGAGAGAGAGAGAGAGAGAGAGAGAGATTAAATAAAGTCGTCTGGTGGCAGCAAGCATATAATATTAAAAAAAAGAGCGTCTTCAAACGGAGGTATTTTGGTTTTAGTGAGTCTTCCGTCTTCTCCCCCCCAAAAAAAAAACCAAAAAAACAAAAAACGACCCCATCACTCGCCATAATTCTCTCTCTCTCTCTCTCTCTCTCTCTCTCTCTCTCTCTCTCGGCACTGCTAACTTTAATAACTCCACAGATAGCATCGCCGCTCTACTGCCAGCTATTTTAGGCTACGGTGAACAAAATTATAAAGTTAAATTGAAGCTCTCCCACAAGATAAGGGTAAAAGAGTCTCCCTAAATTCATACTGCATGTTGTATTGCAGAGTGAGAGATGTGAGGCATTCTGACAAAAGATAGAAGACATGTAGTAGAAGCAATAATAATAATAATAATGAAAGCAATAATAATAATAATGATAATAATAATAATGATAATAATAATAATAATAATAATAATAATAATAATGATAATAATAATAATAGGAGAGGGGAAAGTGAGGATGTGGACGAGAACAAGGATGAAGATGAAAAAGATGAATATGGGGAGGAGGAAGGGGAGAAGCA
This sequence comes from Coenobita brevimanus, assembly GCF_032717465.1. Classification (NCBI taxonomy): domain Eukaryota; kingdom Metazoa; phylum Arthropoda; class Malacostraca; order Decapoda; family Coenobitidae; genus Coenobita; species Coenobita brevimanus. The sequence continues at coordinate 54,507,126 of NC_137053.1, forward strand.
GGAAGAAAAAATGAGAGCAAAAGGAAGGATAATTTAAAGAAGAAGAAAAGATGACGAAGAAAATGAGAATATAAGAGAAGACGAAGCAAAGGAAATTGAGAGAGGAAAAAAACTACACCCAACCATTCTGGAAAAAAAAGGAAAAAGGCAAATCAAAATTAAAGAAAAAATGGGAAAAGGGAATGACAAAATATATGGGGAAGGGACTGGAAAAGATAAATGGTGGTAGGACTGTTCAGGGGTTTTTGCGTCGAAGAGAGACAGTGAGTGAGTGGATGAGGGGGAGACAGAGGCGGAGAGACAGCCGGAGACAAATCTGTGAGTATACGAAAGAAGGACAGAGGCGGAGACAGTGAAAGATATATTTGTGAGTATAGGAGAGGAGGATACAGCCGGGTAGGCAGCGAGAGAGATAAATCGGTGGGTACAGGAGAGGAAGACGGAAGCGGAGAGACAGCGAGAGAGATAATTTTGTGAATACAGGAGACGAAGACAGAAGAGGAGAGACAGGGAGAAGGAAAAATTTGAGAGTATAAAAGGAGGACAGAGAAAGGGACACGGGAGTGATAAATTTGTGAGAATGGGAAAGGAGGATACTGAAGGAGAGACAGCCAGAGAGATAAATCTGGCAGTAAAGGAGATGAGTTTAAGGGCCGAGAGACAGCGAGAGAGATTTTGTGAGTATGGGAGAGAGCACAGGAGGAGAGACAGGGAGTGACAATTTTTAAGCACAGGAGGACAGAGGCGGAGAGAGAGCGAGATAGATAAATGTAACTCTGTCATTACCGAAGATATCTTTTGTTTTATTCCTGTATAACCACCACAGCCACCTAAAACCAACAGCCAAACAGTGAAATATAAACCCCGACCAGACACGCATCCCACACATGGCTACCTTCCCAGAGTAACCGAGAGTTCACCAAGCCAGACTGCAATGTGGCCTCCCTCCTTCCCTGCATCAGCACAAACACACAATATTAATCATGAATAAACCACCATGTCCTCACTGTAATGTAGCCCCCCACACCCACACCCCCACACCACAACACATGCACTCTACCCCACAATAAAAATCATGAATAATCCACCATGTCCTCACATTAATGTAGTCCTCCACACCCACACCTCCACACTACAACACACGCACTGTACCCCACTTGCAACACTAATAACCTTTTAACATAACCAACAAAAGATCTCTGGAAGCGCCCTGCTGAAGTGGCCAATGTTCTGCAGTTCATCAGGTTATAAGTCCAGATATGCCTGAAACAACAACAAGAACAACAACAACAAGATACTAGCAGACGACTTTATTTAATCTGTGGATACCTCAGTTTAAGCGTTACTTTCTTCTTAATACTTCCAAGTAGATGGCAACTTTTAAACTAACTTTATACTACCTACCGCCAGACGATTTTAAAAGCTTTCTGGTAACGTGTCTCGTAGTTAAGGGGTTAATTGCACTGTAGCTAGCTTCAGACGATTTTATTCAGGTAGGACAGAGCTTTAATGCTGAAGGAATTACGAACCTTCACAAGTAAATCTCGTAAGTACAATACCAGTTCTTAAAAATCACATTCTGGTTAACCTTTGGCCATTTTAAGACGATTTTATTCAGGCAGGAGGGCTCTTTAGCACTTAGAGGGATTAAATAAAAAAAAGTATACTGGTTTGGGTAGAAGATACACAGTATACAGACAGACGCAAAGGAATGGGGGAAAGGTGAAAGACAGAAAACAGGGAAGCTTAAGAAAAATATTACAAAGAAAGAGAATTATGGCAAAGAAAATATAAGGAAGTCAGTGTAGAGAAACGGTAAGCCAGGAAGAAAATAAAACAATAGAGAAAGAGGAAAGACGGCACTCTAAAGAAATCTGGAAAGATATGGACAAAAAAACGCTATATATAAAGTCAGTCGTAAAAGAGAGCAAGGAAAAGCAAGAAGATAAGACAAAGTATAACAGGCCCGGAAAAAAAAAAAAAAAAAAAAAGCGGGCAAAGAAAATAAATATAAAACCAGAGAAAGGAAAAGAAGGCAGACTAAAGAAAAACTGGGAAGAGAAAACGAGGGACGAGGGACACTTAATAGAAAGCTACTACATTGAAGGCCCGCTGTTCCTGTCTCCATCTCTTTCAGCTTTTTAAATAGCCTTCCCCCTAAACACCCTTTCCCCCCTTCATACTCCCCCTCCTACCTCCTGCAACCACCTCTTAATGTAGATTCGGTAAATAGGAATGGGGAGGGGTGGAGAGAGAAAGGGGGTATGATGAAGGGGAGATAGTGTGGGCAGAGGAAATGGGGAGATTGGATGAGCAGAAGGGAAGCAGAGGGGGCAGGGGGAAGGGGAGGAGAGATGGGGTTGGGAGGGTCGGGGAGAAGGTGGAGTGGGTAATGGAAGAGGAGATGTAGTGGGCAGGGGAGATGAAGGGGAAAAGGGGAGACGGGATGGGTAGGGCAAGGCAAATGAAGAAGGGGAGATGAGATCAGTAAAAAGGAAGGTAAGGGGGGAGATGGGGTGCGTCGGGGGAAGGGGAGGGGATGAGAGGAAAATGGATGGATAGGGTGAGGGTAAAGGGGAAGGGGAGGGGGAGGGGGAGGGGGGAGGGGGAGGGGAAGAGGGAGGTAATTCACGTCATTGGATTTTTCATAAAAGTTTGATTTGTTGGTCGTATATCTGGTGGGGTGGAAATCCCAAGCAGACAACAATACCGGGATGGGATATTTATGTCGAGGGTTTTGTGGAGTAGGTTATGATGACTGGGGTGGGAAGGGAGGTGGAGAGGAGAGGAAATAGGACCTTGTTGAGGAGAGACGAGGACTGGAGAGAAGAAGAGAGGAGAGGAGAGAAAAATGTAGCAGAGGAGAAGAGAGGAGAGTTCAGTGTGGTACGGTAGAACAGTAGAACAAATGAGAGGAGAATGAAAGAGAGGAAAAAGGAGAGATTATGACGAGGGAAGGAGAGGTGAAGTGACTGACAGAGAAAGTGGAGAGATAGTGAAGTGGTGAAGGAAGGTGGAGGGGAGAGGAAATATGCGGATGTGAAGAATTTAGGAAGGTGTGAAAGGTGAAAGGAAAGACCTGAGGACATCTCAAGCACAATAAAAAATATAGCTTGAATATAGGTCAAGTTAATTTTTCTATTTAATAGTTAGTTTTAATTTCACATTTTTTATTTTCATTTTTTTGAAGAGGGGGGGGGAGAACAAAAGAATATAAAGATAGTGGTGATGCACAGAGGAGGTGACGGTGATAGAGTAGAGGCTGGAAGATGAAGGGAAAGGAATGGAGTGTAGTGTAGAGTGGGATGGAGAGGAGAAGAGAGTATTGAGGAGAGGAGAAAAAGAGTGCAGAAGAAAAGGTGAGGGAACAAGAAGGGAAAGGAGGAAAGGGATGGGAAAATGAGAGGAGAGGAGGGTAAGTGAGGGAAGGGAAGACGAGAAGCGAGAAGGGGAGGGAAGGGAAGAGAAAATGAGAGAAGAGGAAGGTAGTGGAGAGAAAAGGAAGAGAGGGAAAGGAGTGAGGAGAGGTGAAAGGGAAATGGGGGGAGGGGAGAAGGGAAGAGGAGAGGAAGAGAGTAGGGAGAGGAAGTATTAGTAGGGCTGAAGGAAATGAGGAAGAGAGTGCACTGGATTGGAGTGGAAATGAAGAGGCGGAGTTGGCGAAAGAAAGTGACTGGAAATGAAAAGTTCTCGAGAAGGAAGGTAGAGAGGGTGAAGAAACGGAAGAGTGGAGTGATTATACACACACACAGACACAGACACACAGACATACAGACAGACACACACACACACATATATATATATATATATATATATATATATATATATATATATATATATATATATATGTATATACATATATATACATACATATATATATATATATATATATATATATATATATATATATATATATATATATATATATATATATATATACATACATATATATATATATATATATATATATATATATATATATATATATATATATATATATATATATATACATACATATATATATATATATATATATATATATATATATATATATATATATATATATATATATATATATATACATAGAGAGAGAGAGAGAGAGAGAGAGAGAGAGAGAGAGAGAGAGAGAGAGAGAGAGAGAGAGAAAGAGAGACTGTAAGGAGAAACAAAAGTAGAGGAAAAGGGAAAGAGAGGGAAGAGGAGGAGGAAAGTAGGAGATAGGAAAAAAATGGAAATACAAGAGGTGAGAGAGAAGAACTGAGAAGAAACGAAAGACAGGAGAAAGACAGTGGAAGAAAGAGGAGAGAGAAAAGAAAAGGAGGGTGAAAAAAGAGATAATGGAGGAGAGACAGGTATGTGAGAGAATGGAGGATATATATGTGAGAGGAAATTAAAGAGATACAGATGAGACAATGGATTTGAGTGAGATTTGAGAAAATGGATTAAAGAACAATACAAGAGAGAGAGAAAGAAAGAAAGAGAGAGAGAGAGAGAGAGAGAGAGAGAGAGAGAGAGAGAGAGAGAGAGAGAGAGAGAGAGAGACTGCAGTAAAGAAACCGAAGTGAGAGAGTGGAGGAAATAGAGGTAAGTGAGCGAGTGGAGGAAAGAGAGAGAGTGGAACCAATACAGCAAAGGCCTTCCCCCTTACACCCCCCCCCCCGTAAATGTCACGTCCATTTGTTCAATTATCCTCACAGGGGCCTGGGCAAGTCGCTATCCCTCCCCCCCCCTTTCACTCTCTCTCTCTCTCTCTTTCTCTCTCTCTGCTTTTTTCCCTGCGTAGCTAGACTCTTTTCCCATTCTTTCTCCAAACCTCGCCTCTTATTTTCATCTCTCTCTCTCTCTCTCTCTCTCTCTCTCTCTCTTAGCACGTACACCCTACCACGTTTTTCTCAACACCACATTAAGATAAAAAAATATCCTCTGGCGATGGAAAGATGGTAGTTAGGATAATCTCTCTCTGGAATATTTATTGAAGAACTTTTAAATCTCACAGCACACACACACGCACACACACACACACACACACACACACACACACACACACACACACACACACACACACACACACACACATCTGTCTGTTGTTAGCAAGAATAAAACACGGAAGATTGCGTGTCGAAACGGATGACTGGCAACTATTCTTTTATTCTTTGTTTTCTTCTTCGTTTTTGTCTTTTTTTTCCCCTCTTTTTCCCTTTCTCTGTTTCACCCAAAGATGATGAAATGCTAGTCTTAAGCTGGATATAAATTGTCTGGGTTAGGCTAGAACTGAAGTAGTATAGTTTTCTCACGTGCTAAAATGAGTCTAGTTTCTCCACATCCTCCTTTCCTCCAGCCTTCCTTCCCTCCCACCCTCCCTCTCTCTGTCCATCCTTCATTCATTCATTCATTCTTCCTTCCCTTCTTCCTTCCTTCATTCCTTCCTTCCTTCATTCATTCTTCCTTCCTTTCTTCCTTCATTCATTCATTCTTGCTTCCTATCTTCCTTCCTTCATTCACTCTTCCTTTCTTTCTTCCTTTATTCATTCATTCTTCTTTCTTTTCTTCCTTCATTCTTTTATTCCTCCTTCCTTCCTTCACTCCTTTTCTCCCTCTCTCCATTCTTCCTTCTCTCTTTCCCTCCTTCTTGCTTTCCTCTCTTCATTCTTTTCTTCTCACCATCCTTCTCTCCCTCCCTTCATCCTTCTTTCCCTCTTTCCTTCCTTCCTTCCTTTAATCTTTTCTTTCCTCCTTCCTTCCTTCATTCTTTTCTTTCCTCCCCCCTCCCTCCCTCCCCCCACCCGTCCTTCCATTCCCCATTCCTTCCTTCTTTCCTTCCTTCCTTCATTCATTCACCCATTCTGTTCTCTAGTAAAACGAATGAGCATAAATTCCAGGTTACAACGAACGAAGCACGAATGAGAATGTGATAAAGACAGATAAGGGACTAAAATAGGGGAGGGTGACTTAGAGTGATTAGGAGTGATATAGAGTGATAGTTATACGGTGGAGCGTGACGGAAGAGTGATACAGAGTGACAGTGATTTAGAGTGATACAATGACAAAAGTGATAGAGTGAGAGAGCGACGTAGTGGGGCGTGATAGAGTAATAGAAAGACAGACACAAAGTTATATAGAGGAGAATGATATGGAGAGAGGATGGTATGGGGAAGAGTGAGTGAGAATGGTGATGCAGAGTGACGGAGGAATAAGGAGTGACAGAGAAATACAGAGACAGATACAGAGTTACAGAGTGATAAAGAGACAGAGGGATAGAGAACTACAGAATGATACAGAGTGATATAGAGTTACACAGTACCACAGAAGAGAGTGACAGGGAAACACACGGGCTGGTACTTTTAGCTGCTCTATAAAGATTGATGGCGGCGGGGGGTGGGTTGTAGGGATGGAGGGGGAGGGGTGAGGGAAGAGAGGAGAGGAGTGGGGGAGAAAGTGAGAGAGGGAAAATGGGGGGAGAGGGAGAGGGGAGATGTTGGAGGTGTGGGGGAAAAGAGGAGGGGGGGGGCAGAAACTGAGGGAGGCAAAATGGGGAAGAGGAGAAGGGAGGTATTAGAGAGGTGAAAGGGATAGAGAAGAAATCTAGTGAGCGAGGGGAGATAGGGAGAAACGTAGGGTGATGGTGCTGGGGAGATGAGAAGGGGGAAAGGCAATGATGGAAGAGGTCAAAGACTGAAGGTAGAGAGGTGAGGCAGAGAAAAATTGAAGGAAAGGAAGGGTAAGAGAAGGAGGGAGGACGAAAAGAGAATGGAAGGAAGGTAATTAGAGATCAGAGATCAGAGGAGTAATAAGAAGGAAGGAGGATGCGGAAGAAAGGAAGGAACGGATACAGAGAGAAGAGGAGATAAGATACTATGGAAGAAAGAGAAACAGAAAAAAATGCAAAGGACTGATAGTGAGGAGAAGGAAGAAAGGAAGAGTGAGGAGGGAAGTTGTATAAAGAGACATGAGATGGAGGAGAGGCAGGGAGGGAGAAACGTTAAGAGAGGAGAGAAAGAGAGGGAGGAGAGAAAGATAAGAGAGAAGAGGAAGAAAAGTCAGAAGAGAAGAACAAATAAGGAGTGGTAGGAGAAAGGGGAAGGGAGCTGGGGTAGAGAGGGAAGAAAGGAAGGGAGGAATGGAGGGTATACAGAGGGACAGAGGGAGGGGAGGGGAGGGATGGAAGGGAGGGGAGAGGAGAGGAGTACAAAGGAAAGCAAACAGCAATAGATATGTTAGTCCTTTCCAGGCTGTTGGGTATAGGAAAGATCTAAGTAACAAAACTCTTCTATTAGCTAAAGACATAGAGAGAGAGAGAGAGAGAGAGAGAGAGAGAGAGAGAGAGAGAGAGAGAGAGAGAGAGAGAGAGAGAGAGAGAGAGAGAGAGAGAGAGAGAGAGAAAGGGAAAAGGGAGAATGAGAAGAGAGGGAAGTAATAGACAGGGAGTGAGGGAAGGAGGGAGGGAGGAATTAAGGATGTAGGATTAAGGATGGAGAGGGGTGGAGCGAGATAAGGGATTAAGTAGAGAGAGAGAGAGAGAGAGAGAGAGAGAGAGAGAGAGAGAGAGAGAAAGCATAAAATTACTGAAAATGGAAGAAAAGGCACATGTGAAAGTATGGAATGAAGGGAGAAAGAAGAGGTAGATAGACAGGTAAAGAGACAAGTAGATAAACACTTAAGAGGGTAGGTAGGTAAGTAGGTAAGTAGGTAGGTAGGTAGGTACGTAGGTAGGTACGAAGGAAAGAAAGATGGGAAGAAAGTAGGTAGGCAGGCAGGTAGGAAAGAAAGTAGCAAGGAATTATTAAGGCAGGCAGGTAGGTAGGTAGGCAGTAGGTAGTTAGGTAGGTAGACAGATAGGTAGGTAGGTAGGTAGGTAGGTAGGCAGGTAGGTAGGTAGATGGGTAGGTAGACAGGTAGGTAGGTAGGCAGGTAGGTAGGTAGGTAGATGGGTAGGTAGACAGGTAGGTAGGTAGGCAGGTAGGTAGGTAGGTAGGTAGATGGGTAGGTAGGTAGGTAGGTAGGTAGATGGGTAGGTAGATAGGTAGGTAGATAGGTAGATGGGTAGGCAGGTAGGTAGGTATGTAGGTAGGTAGGTAGGTAGATAGGTAGGTAGGTAGGTAGGTAGGTAGATAGGTAGGTAGGTAGGTAGGTACGTAGGTAAGAAGTAAGGGAAGAAAGTAGGTAGGTAGGTAGGAGAGAAAGTAGGAAGTTATTTGGGTAGGTTTGTAGATAGGTAGGAAGGAAAGAAGGTAGGTAGGTTGGTAGGTAAGTTGGAAAGTGGGTAGGTAGGTAGGTAGGAAAGAAAGAAAGGTAGGTAAAGAAGTGCGTAGGTAGGAAGATAACTGGGTTAGTAGGCGGGAGAGAAAATAGGCTGCGTAGGCTGTTGGGCAGGTAGGTAGGTAGGTAGGTAGGTAGGTAGGTAGGGAGAGAAAGGAGGGAGGGAGGGAAAGAGAGAAACGTGGGTAGGAGAGAAGGGAAGAAGGGAGGGATGAATGATGGGTGAGAGAGATGAGAGAAAATGAGGGAGAGACGGATGAAAGGAGAGAGGGAGAGAAGGGAGGAAACAAGGGAAAGGGAGGGAGTGAGGGATGATGGAAGAGGAGGAGGGAAGGGGGGGAAAGAGAAATGAAGGAACGGAGAGAGGGATGAAAGGAGCGAGGGAGAGTAGGGAGTAAGCGCGGGAAAGGAATGGAGAGAGAGAGAGAGAGAGAGAGAGAGAGAGAGAGAGGAGGGAGGGAATGATGGATGGAAGGAGGAAAGGAAGGAGAGTGGCAGGAAGCAAGCAGGGACTTGAATGAAAGGGAAGGAAAAATGGAGGGAAAGATGGAGGGAAGGAGAGATGAATGGAGAGATGGAAGAAAGGAGGGAGAGAAGGAGAGATAGAGGAAAGAACGGATGTATGGATGAAAGAAAGGATGGAAGAAGGGAGGGATGGACGGAATGATTAAGGAAGGAAGGAAAGATGAAAGAAGGATAAGGGACGGAAGGAAGGAAGAAAGGAAGGAAGAACGAATAAAATCAATGAAAGAAAGGACGAAGGAAAGGATGGGTTTGAAGGAAGGACAAGGAGAGGTGGGAAAGACAGAAAGGAAGGAAGAAAAAGAGAGAAAGAGAGGGAGAAAAGGATGGAGTAAGGGAGAGCAAAACAAGGGCAGAATAAGGGAGTAAGGAAGGATAGATGGAGGGAAGGAAGGAGTGAGGGATGGAGGGAGGGAGAGAAGGAATGAGGGATGGATGGAGGGAGGGAAGGAATGAGTGCTGGAGGGAGGGAGGTAAAATGAAGAGTGACGTGCCGGAGAATTTACGACAAGTTGCAGTTTTTGGAGCAAGAAGGAGTATGAAGGATTGCCCGCCATGGTGGGGGAAGGGGAGGGGGAAGGAGAGGGGGAGGGGGGATTAGGAGGGGGGTTGGGAGGGGGAGAAGAAATTGGAGGGGGGAGACGAAAGGGGAGCGGGAGGAGAAAGGAGGGAAGGAAGACCACGGCGTGAGAGGATAGGGAGAGAAGAGAAAGGGGAGATAAGTGGGTGAGTGATTTAGGGAGGAAGTAGGGAGAGATGAGGGGGAGGGGGAAGGGAGAGGGAGGAATGGATGGACATACAGAAGAAGAACCGCGTTAGGGAGAAGGACATAAAGGACAGAAGGGGAGAGAGAAGGTGAAAAGATATACAGGAAGAAGGTGAGAGAGAGGAAGAAGAGGGAAAGAAAGGAAAACGAAGGAAAGAGAGGGACGAATGGAAGAGAGAGAGAGAGGAGGGAAGGAAGGAGTATGAGGTGAGGGGAAGGTGGGGGAGAGGGAAGAGGGGGTAATGGGGGTGAGGAAAGGAAAGGAAAGCAGGGAAAAAAGAGAGGATAAAAGTGTGAAATAAGGGAAGGGAGGGAGGAAGGAGGGAGATTAGCAAGAGATAGGAAAGGTAAGGGAGGGAGGAGGAAGAAGGGGTGAGCAGGGAGGGAAGAGATGAAGGAAAGAGAAAGGAGAAGAGACAGGGAGGGTGGAGACCGGAATGTTGTGGGGAGGTGAAGAGGTGAGGAAGGGAGCGGGGGAGAGAAGACGAGTAAGGAGTTGTAAAAGTTGGGAAGTGTTGCAGAGAGAGAGAAAAAAAGAAAAAAAGAAAAAAGAAGAAGAAAAAAAAAAGGACTTTCTGGGGATGAAGAATCACGAAGAAGAAATAATGTTGAAAAGAGGAAGACCCCGAATTAAAAAAAAATAAATACAAAGCAGCGGAAAGAAAAAAAGACAAAAGAGAGGAAGGAAAAAGACAGAAGAAGAAACTGTCGACTAATAGGGAAATTGGAACAGACAGAAATAGGAGAAAACTACCAAAACAATAACAATGATAAGAAAAATGGGAGGAGGTTCAGTAAGTGTTAAAGAAATTATGAAATATGATACGGACGCTAAGCTGGAAAGGCGATTGAGGAGTGCAGATGAATAGATGGATAGACGGAAAGATAGATAGATAGATAGATCAGGTAGATGGATAGATAGATAGATAGAGAGAGAGAGAGAGAGACAGAGAGGGGGGGGGCTCGTCAAGGAAGCAAGACACTCCACCTCAAAGGCCTAAGTTAAAAAAAAAAAACGCTCTCAACTTTATGCACTAAGTCGGAATCGAGAAAGCGACTTTGAGAGAGAGAGAGAGAGAGAGAGAGAGAGAGAGAGAGAGAGAGAGAGAGAGAGAAACACCAGCATCATTCTTACATTTACTCGTATACTAAATTCTCTTCTACAGTTATTTACAGACAGTGATCACCCCACCTCTCTCTCTCTCTCTCTCTCTCTCTCTCTCAATATCCCTTCGATTTCTCTGATTTCTCATTTCTCTGACATCTCTCACTGTTCCCATTTCTCTCCTGTATTTCCATTCCATTTTTCTCTTTGATATCTCTCATTTCTCTCTTCCACCATTTCTCTCATTTTTCATCTCTCCCATTATCTCTTCCATTTCTCTTTAAAATCTCTCTTTCCTGTTTCTCTCTCCTTTCTCTGACTTTTCGTTTCTTCCATTATTTCTTTTTTGCCTAGTCTGATGTTTTTCATTTTCTCTTTTCTCTGTGACAATGCCCTCAGTTCCCATTCCTCACTTCCCATTTTTTCTATTTTCTCTCTTAATTCTCTCTCTCTCCCTTTCTCTCTCTCTCCCTCCCTCCCTCCCTCCCTCCCTCCCTCTCTCTCTCTCTCTCTCTCCAAAACCTTCTTTGAGTCCATAACAAGTCTTCAAAGGTTTATAAAGGCCTCATTCGTCTCTTTTATGTCGCTCTTTCATTTTTCTCATTCTTTAGTTCTCCCATTTCTTTTTTGTCTCCCATTTCTCTCTCCCATTTCTTTCTGTCTCCCATTTCTCTGTCTCATTTCTTTTTTTTAAATTCTCTTTCTCACTGTCTCTTCGATTTCTCCCACTTCTCATTTTTCTCCCAGTGTCTTATAACATTTCTCCATTTTCCCTCCTCCATTTTTTTTTTTTTATGTGGGGAAGAAGGAACCAAAGGCAACGAGCCTGCAAAACTGTTTCTTCCAAGAGAAAAACAAAATACAAGAGAGAGCCAAATTCAAGATCCATTCATTTCGAGATGCCTTGACACACTGCGTTTGAAAGACTGGAGATCATAGGAAGCAGGAAATACAGACAGAGGGAGACAGTTCCAGAGTTGACCTGTTGCATAAATGAAGGACTGGGAGTAACGGTTAACTCTTGCATTAGAGAGTTGGACAGAAAAGGGGTGAGAGTTTGCTGCTAGACGGGTGTTACGTGCCCGTCGTAGAAGTGGAGGAATGCATTCAGACAGTTCAGAGGAACAGTGAGTATTGAAGTAGCGATAGAAAAGAGATAAAGATGCAACACTGCGGCGAAGAGACAGAGGTTGAAGGGAGTCAGTAAGAGGGGGAGAGTTAATGAGACGAAAAGCCATTGACTCCACCCTATTGATAAGAGCTGCATGTGGGGAGCCTCCCCTCACATGAGAGTTGTACTCCACACAGGGGCGGATAAAACCCTGTACAGAGTCAACAATTGTGCAGGGGCAAAGAAGGAACGGAGTCGGCTTAGCACACTCAATTGCTTGGAAGCAGATTTTACAAGAGATGTAATATGATCTTTCCAAGACAAGCCCTGAGCAAATGAAACCCCAAGCATGTTCAACGATGATGCAGGATTAAGTTGAGTATTATTAAACATAAGTGGGTATACCTGTGGAAGATTTTGTCGGGTTGATAGGTGCAAAAACTGAGTCTTAGATGCATTAAAAACAACCAGATTATTTTTGCCCCAGTCAGAGATACGAGCCAAGTCAGACATTAGGTGTGCCATAACCTCATCCTTTGCCTGTTGAAGTAACTGCTGAGATGGACGTTGTGGAAATCGAGTGGAAAGGTGAAGGATGGAGTCATCAGCGTATGAGTGGATAGGGTTAGATGTACAGCTTAGAAGGTCATTGATGAATAAGAGGAAGAGAGTTGGTGATAGGACAGAGCCCTGAGGAACACCACTGTTAATAGATCTAGGAGACGAACGATAGCCGTCTACAACAGCTGCTATAGAACGACCAGAAAGGAAGCTAGAGATGAAGGCACACAGATAGAAGGATAGATACCGTAAGAGGGCAGTTTGGAAATTAAAGATTTATGCCAGACTCGATCGAAAGCCTTTGAGATGTCAAGTGCAATGGCAAAGCTTTAGCCAAAGTCCCGAAAGGAGGATGACCAGGAGTCTGAAAGGTAGGTGAGAAGATAGCCTGTGGAGCGTCCCTGACGGAACCCATACTGACGATCAGACAGAAGGTTGTAATAGGAAAGATGCTTTAAAATTTTTCCATTAAGAATAGACTCAAAAACTTTTGAGATACAGGATGTTAAAGCAATTGGACGATAGTTAGAGGGTTGGGAATGGTCACCCTTCTTTGGGACCGGCTGAATGAGAGCAAACTTCCAGCAAGAAGGAAAGGTACAAGTTGACAGACAAAGGCGAAAGAGTTTGCCTAGGCAGGGTGTAAGCACAGAAGCACAGTTCTTGAGAACAACAGGAGGGACTCCATCAGGCCCATATGCCTTATTAGTGCTGAGGCCAGCAATGGCAGAAAATACATCAGCTGAAGAAATTTTAATGTTAGCCATGAGGAAATCAGAGGGGGGAAGTGATGGAGGAACATCACCGGAATCGTCTACGGTGGAATTGGAGGAGAAAGTCTGAGCGAAGAGATCTGCTTTATCAGTAGAAGAAATTGCTACAGAGCCATCAGAGTAGAATAGAGGAGGGAAGGATGATGAGGTAAAGTCGTTAGAAAGGTTTTTGGCAAGGTGCCAGAAGGAGCGAGAAGAGTTCGAGTTAGAGAGTTGAGAGCATTTTGTATGGATGAAATTATTTTTAGCAGAGCGAAGAACAGACTTAGCACGATTCCGGGCAGAAATGTATAAAAGATGTGATTCAGGGGTGGGTTGGCTCCTGTACCTTTTATAGGCCCTCTCCTTGTTGCGGACAGCATTAGAACAGGCGTGCTTAAACCAAGGCTTTCGTGCTTTAGTATGTATGTTTCCCCATCCTGTCCTCTTTCCAATTTGCTCACTTAATTCTCCAATCTCTCTCTCTCTCTCTCTAATTTCTGTTTTTTCTCGTTTCTCCCATATTTTTCTTAACTCTCTCTCTCTCTCTCTCTCTCTCTCTCTCTCTCTCTCTCTCTCTCTCTCTCTCTCTCCCTCCCTCCCTCTCTCTCTCTCTCTCTCTCTCTCTCTCTCTTTCTCTCTCTTTCTCTCTCTCCCTGCCTCCCTCTCTCTCTCTCTCTCTCTCTCTCTCTCTCTCTCGTTTCATTTCTTCTGTTCTCTCTCATTTCTCCAATATTTTCCTTACTACTCTCTCTCCCGTCAATACCACTTCTCCAATTTCCCATCTCTCAGTTCTCACACGTCCCCACTTTCTCTCATTCACTCGCCCATTCTTCTCTGCCCCAATTCCCAGACACAAATAATCCTCCAAGTCAGTTTATATAACAAATCTTCAAAGCCTGGTACTGGCCCCACTGCCCTCTCTTACCGGGTATCATCACAATCTCCCCTAATGAGGTGTAATTAGTCTATATGAGGTTTTCCTGTCCTATCATTTATGGGCCTTGCGTGATGGCAGACAGGGTTAGGGAGGGTGGACAGAGAGGGGGTGAGGGGAGGCGGGTGGAGAGGGAGAGAGGGGGGAGGGGAAGGTCTGGGGGAGACTGTATAGAGAGGGAGAAGGGTGAAGGTAAGGGGAACTGGAAAGAGGGAATGATGAGAGGTATGGAAAACAGGATGGGACGAAGGTGGGAAGGGGAAAAGGAATGACAATAAACGAATTCAGGATGGATGAGGGGGGAGGAGGAGAGGGATGGGAGGAAGATGGGAAGTTAAAAAATGAAAGAGAAATGAAAGTTAGAGGAAGAGGGGGGGAAGGGGAGGTGGAAACGAAAGGGGGAAGTGAGAGGGGGAGAAGAAAGGGAAATAGGAATGGAGAGAGGGGGGAAGGGGAGATGGACCGGAAGGAGGTGGGAAAGGGAAGGGGTAGAGAAAGGGGTGTCAAAGAAAGCGAGGTCAGAGGAAGGAGGAAGTGAAGGGGTATGGGTCTTATAAAGGTGAACGAGAAGGCGAGAGGAAGAGGAATGAAGGGTGTGTTAAAGAGAGAGGAGCGAGATAATGGAGAAGGAAGAGGGACAGCGAAGACAGAAGAACTAGAGGGGGGGAAAGGGGGGAATGGGGGAAGTGGGAGGGAGAAAGAAGAAGAAATGTGGTAGTGAGAGAGAGAAAGTGGAAAGAGGAGGGTGGGAAGAGGAGGATGGGAAGACGAGAAAGGTGAGGGGGTAGGGAAATAGTGCTAAAGGAAGATATGGGGAGGGCTAAGGTAAGGAGGAAGAGAGAGAGAGAGAGAGAGAGAGAGAGAGAGAGAGAGAGAGAGAGAGAGAGAGAGAGAGAGAGAGAATGAATGTATGAATAAAATGAAGAACGGAAATGATGAGAGAAGGAAATAACGCAAAAGTGCACGACCAGAGAAACGAAGGGAGGAAGGAAGGACAAAAAGAAGGAAGGAAGGAAGGAAAGACAGAAGGAAGGACAGAAGGAAGGAAGGAAAGACAGAGATATATAAATAAAAAATAATAATAACAAGTGAGAGAGTACGGCATGGCAAGACTACTGCTGCCTTCCCTTAGTATCTTCGGCGCCAGCATAACTTCGGCCATGTTCTCTTGCCCCATTGTGTGTGCGTGTGTATGCGTGTGCGTGCGTGTGGGTGTGTGTCTTTGGACCTAATTTATGCCTGAAGTTGAGCCGAGTTGCTACAAACACCGACTCTGTTCGCAGGAGTCAAATTTGAAGTTTGAGCCGAAATGGTACTAAAAACTTGCCTCCAGGACACGGATGTAGAAATGAGAGAAGAGCGAGCGAGCGAGCGAGCGAGAGAGAGAGAGAGAGAGAGAGAGAGAGAGAGAGAGAGAGAGAGAGAGAGAGAGAGAGAGAGAATCCAGCTTCTTTCATTTCCCCTTTTTCTGATTTTGTCTCTGTATTTTTCTGTTTCTGCTATTTTTGTTTGTTTTTGCTTTTCTGTTCTTCCTCTTTTTTCTTTTCTCGTGTGCCTTTGGTCTTCTGGTTTATCAGCTTTATTATCTTTTATTTTTTGGATCTTTTTTTAATCCTGTTGGCAAGCGAGAGAATGTTAATGGTCCCAGACGATGAATGTGAAAGCCGCCTCCATCAACACTCTACACTCCCTGGAAATGTTCGCTGCCGGGAAACGTTTACAGACTGGAAACGTTCACGTCTGGATACATTTGCTGCCTGGAAGCGTTTAGCGGCTGGAAACGTTAGCCCAGAGTACGTGCGCTGCCTAAAAGCCGTGCTCTTAAAACGACAGCCGCCTGGAAACGATTACTGATTGGAAATGTTTACTATGAAAACGTTTGGTGCCTGAACCATTTGTTGGCTTGAATGTGTTCGCTGAAACGTTTGCTGGTGGGGTTTTGCAATGTGTGTGTGTGTGTGTGTGTGTGAGAGAGAGAGAGAGAGAGAGAGAGAGAGATGGTTGTATCGGCACGGTTCTTCCATGTAAACAAGCAGCCTCATTTTCGGGATTGGCCCTCCAGTAAACGCCTGAGGATGGGGAAATATTTACAACCTTGACCCAGTTTTCCCCTAGCAATTTTCCCACCATCCCAACCTTAATCTAATTTTCCCCTAGTAATTTCCCCACCATCCCAACCTTAACCCAATTTTCCCAGAGTAATTTCCCTACCACTCCAGTGTAGCCCGAAAATTTCCCCTACCAATTTTCCTGCCATCCTTTTTACCTAATTTCCCCAAAGTTCCCGCGCATTTCAAAATTTTGGATATATTTATAATGCTTACTGAATTTTCTGAAGATATTTTCCTCCCGTCCTAAATTTATAGATTTTTCTACAATGGTTACCCAATTTCCCTTAAATTTCCCTATCAGTACATAATCAGTATATAGTATAGGTTTTCACATCGCTCAAATAATTCTGCCGAGACTGGGGTTAATCAAATTTCCCCTAAAAGATTCCCTATCACTCACCAGGGGAAAATTTTCAGTATCGAACTAAATTTTGTTCTAGGAATTTCCCCACCATCTCAAATTTGGGAAAGAAAAAATAATACTGATCTAATTCCCTCTTTCACTGTCTTAACTGTCTCCAGCTTTCGCTCAAACGCTTTCCTCAACATTCCCACTTCAGGGAAAAAATTAGAATTCGAACCAAAATCTCCCCCAGCAATTTCCCCCACCCTAATAAATCCAAGGAAGAAAATAGTGTTGACCTAATTTCCCCTAGCAATTTCCCCCACCATCCCGAGATCTGGGGAAAATTTACAGTGTTGACCCAATTTTGCTGCGAAGGGAGGGAGGATGGGTTGTTACTTAGCAGGGACGGAAATGCTGGGGGGATCTTTCCTGGAGGGTGAGGCAAGGAGAGAGAGAGAGAGAGAGAGAGAGAGAGAGAGAGAGAGAGAGAGAGAGGGAGGGAGGAAAGCAGCTGAGACGCAGGTGGTGGAGAGGAAGGAGGGAGTTATAGGAGATAGGGAGGTGGAGGAGGAGGGAGGTGGGGGAAGAGGGAGAAGGAGGAGGTGGGTGGAGGAGGAGGGAATGGTGGAAAGAGGAGGAGGTGGGTGGAGGAGGAAGGAGGTGCAGGAGGTGGGAGGAGGAATGAAGGAAGGAGGAGGAGGATGTGGGTGGAGGAAGAAGGTAAGGAGAAGAACAGAAATGAGGAAAAAGGAGACAAGGTTAAGGACATGGATGGGCGGGGTGGGAGAAGAGGGAAGTGAGAAAGAAAAAAAAAAAGAGGTGAAGGGAGAGGGAGGGGGAGGGAGACACAAGAAAGAGGGGAAGGGAAAAAGGGGGAGGGAGGCAGGAAACGGTGAAACAAGGGAGGGGAGGAAGAGGAGCGTGGAGAAGACGAGGAAGAGGAAGAGCAGAGTAGAGGAATGGAGAGAGAGAGAGAGAGAGAGAGAGAGAGAGAGAGAGAAACCAGGTTGTGAAAGAGTTAACAGAGATCGCTTCTAACCTCATCACTACAAATGGCTTCTTGTCGGCCTATCACTCTTGCCACTTAACTAAATTATCGTACAGGAATTTACTGTCAGGAAGATTTTGTTTTTAAGCCCTTCCTTGCATCAGCCCTCCCCACCCCACCCCTCCAAAAAAAGAAAAAAAAGAAAAAAAAAAGAAAATGTGTTGAAGGTAGCAGGAATAAATTGTACCATCGAAGTAAACAAATATAGAGGCTTAATTATACCATTTCCCTCTCCTTTTTCACGTTCACTTCCTCACTTTAAGTCTATTTATCTATGTTTTTTTAACATTCCCTTCAGCTGACTGTTATTTTATACTTTTTCGTCATCCCCTTCTTCATTTGCGCTTTCATGGAACTACTGCTTTCTTTCTTTCTTTCTCTCTCTCTCTCTCTTTCGCCAATAGCTTGCAATTTCCTTTCATTATCCCTCCCTCCCTCCCTCCCTCCCTCATACTCTCTTATTCAGCACTCCATTAATTTCTCTTTCTCTCTCTCTCTCTCTCTCTCTCTCTCTCTCTCTCTCTCTCTCACACACACACACACACACACACACACACACACACACACACACACACACACACACACACACAAACTCTTTCCTTTTCTAATGCATCTCTTTTTTTTTTTTTCCTATAATTTTTTCTTTCCCTCAGTTGCCATCCTCTCCCTCCCCTCCCTTTCTCTTCTCACATGTTTCTTCCCCACTCCCGCTCCTCCTCCTCCTCTCCCCATCTCCACTCCCCCCCCATCCCTATCCCCTTTTCCACTCGTCCTCCCACCCATCCCCGTTCTTCCTTCCTTCTCTCTTCCCATCCCTCTCATTCTCTTTCTTTCCTGCTCTGCTCTTCCCTCCTCCCTTCCTTTCCTCTTCCTCTTCTGTCTTCGCCTCATTTCCTCTCCCATCTTCTCCATTTCATCTTCCTTCTCATTTACTCCTTCCCTCTTCCCGTTCTCCCTCCTTTCCCCTTTTCCTTCCATTCTCCCATCTTCTCCCTGTTCTCCCCTTCCCTCTTTCCCTCCCTCATTTCCCTTTCACCTCCACTTTTCTCCTCCTTGTCTTCATTCTTTCCCCCTTCCCTCCCCTTCCCCTCTTCCCCCCTTCATCTCTTTTCTCCCTCCCTCTTCCTTCCATCCTCTAACTTCTCTTTCCCTCCCTCTTTCCCTCCCTTCCCTCTTCGTATCTGCTCCTCTCATGTCTCCGGGAGAATGCCACCTCTTCCCCCCTCCATCTCCCTTCTCTCCTCCCTCTCTCCCCCCCTCCCACTCCCCTCCTGATTCCTCTCTTTCCCTCCCTCTTTCCCTTCCTCCTTCTTCCTCTCTGTTCCTCTCTTGTCTCCGGGCTAATATTTTATGGGTGTGCACTAGTCCTATTACGACTATAACTCAGGGTTCATGAGTAATTGATAGCAGAAGAAGAGAGGAGGGGGAGGAGGAGAAGGAGGGAAAGGGAGAGGAAGGAAGGAAGGAAGAAAAACAAAAGAGAAAAGGAGAGAGAAATAAAGGGCAATGGGCAGGGAAAGATAGAAGAAAGAATGGGGAAAGTAGAAATAATCTGAGAGAGAGAGAGAGAGAGAGAGAGAGAGAGAGAGAGAGAGAGAGAGAGAGAGAGAGAAGGGGGGAAATAGGAGGGTAATAATGGTGGGAGAGGGAGAGGGATGAGGAGATAAGAACAGGGGGAGTAGAGAAGGAGAAATTGAAGAGACAGGGAGAGGGAGAGGAGGTACATAGAGAATGGGGAAGGAGAACAAGATTGGTGAATGGGCTGAGAGGGAGAGATGGGAGGCGAGTGGGGGCTAACGAAGAGAATATCACGCAGTTGTAGGCAGACAGCAAGGTATGTAGGTAGATAGGTAGGTAGGTAGGTAGGTGAGTAAGTAGGTGGCAAGCAGGTGGTACGTATGCATGTATGTATGTGTGTATGTATATTTCTTGTATGTGTGTATATATGTATGTATGTATGTGTATGTATTGTGTATGTATGTGTGTATATATGTATGTGTGTGTGTATATATGTATGAATGTAGGGAGGGAGGGACGTGGGTAGGTTGGTCGGCGGTAAAATATGTATGTATGTGTGCGTGTGTACATGCTTGTATGTGTGTACACAAAAGGAAATGAAGAAAAAAACAAAAGATGTAAGGAAAAGTGAAAGTCGACGGAATGGATGGCTGAAAAGGAAGGAAGGAAGGAAATGAGAAAGGAAGGAAAGAAAACAGGATTGAAGAAGAAACTGAGCATCTCTACTTGAATGGATGAATGAAAAAAGGAAACGAAGTAAAAAATGAAGGAAAAATCAAAAGACGAAGGAAAGACGGTAGGTAGGTAGGTAGGAAGGACGAACGGAAGGAAGGAAAATTTAGAAAGGAAAGAGAAAGAACAAAGAGGAAGGGATGAAAGAAGTAAGCAAGGAAAGGAGAACGAGGACAAACAGTGAACAAAAAAAGTCATAAACAAATGAATAAACCAAGATGGCAACAATAAACACTTACTAAATATTTCCTCTTAATACTTTTCTTACGTACTATCTTCAGTGCATCCTTTAGATAATTTCCTTTACCAGTTTCCCGTCATACTTTCTTAAATATTTTCCTTTAATAAATTCTTAACGCACTTTTCACTAAATATTTCATTACGATAACTTATTTTCTAGTGTCGATGTCTTCAAACGAACTGAGGAGGGGGTTTGATCCAGCTTACAGTAACCTTCTCAGTATCAAAGCCATCTCGAATCGAAAATAGCTGTCTGGACGTAGTGAGAAAGAATATACATCACAAGACATCCCACCGTCTCCTTAAAATTACTAACACTCCCCAAACACTCACCCTCCTTATATCTACCTATCTATTTTCCAGCTCTTCATCCCCTCATCAAAAGCGTACGGTTCCGGGGCTAGGCTACTCAGTTCCGATATGTAAGGCCAGGGAGACCAGCCTTGGTTGCTCCTGAGTGGCATATCGGGACTGCTTAGCGTAGCCCCGGAACCGCAGGCTTCTGATGAGGGAGGGAAGAAATGGATAATAGATAATGAAGGAGGGTGTGTGTGGATACTCGTAAACCAAAACCATCCCTTCCTACGGAGTGGCATTAAAAAGTGAACTCAAACCATCCCTCTAATGTAAACCCTTGATGGCCCCATCGACTGAACCACCTTCACTTACTAATCCATCAGCTGTCATTTGATTACATGGTCCCTACCTAACACAGAAAATGGTGTCCTGAGTTACAGGAAACTATTTGACTTGACACTCAGTGAAGAGTCACTAAAAGCTTGCACTACATCGAGAGAGTGGATGAAGGGTGCCTTCGCCTACCAAAAATCTTATATACTTCCACTGGCATCTACATTAAACGCTCTCCTTGACCACTCTTCCTAAAACCACAAAACTCAACTCCCTTTATCTGTAAAGTGCCTAAATTAAAGCTACCTTAAATACCTAATCCTGTACATAATCCATAGACGCTTCCCTTGGCACGCTCCTTAAAACCACCAAGAGACTCAAGCCTCTCCCCTTAAAATGATCTAAAATCAAAGCCACCTAAGATAACAAGTCCTTTCCCTTATTCATCCTCAGCTTCTAACTCCTCTTCCTTCAAACCAAGTAAAACTAATGCCAGCTAAAGTATCTAGTCCTTTCCCCAGGCGCAACACAGCAACTACCTGTTTAATAGTACATAGCCATGAATATTAAGCACCTTATTTGCATGGAATTTAATAGTTGGACTTTTCCTTGGTTAATTTTAAACTGAGGTAGTTGAGAAATTTGGCTCCTTTCTAATATATATATATATATATATATATATATATATATATATATATATATATATATATATATGTGTGTGTGTGTGTGTGTGTGTGTGTGTGTGTGTGTGTGTACCTTTATCAGCGTAAGGCTATCTATCTATCTATCTATCTATCTGTCTTTTCATCCATCTATCTATGTTCCCTTGTATTATCTAAAAGTCAACCTACCTTCCTGTCCACCTGCTTACCTGTCTATGGGCTATACAGTACTGTACTTCCATCTTTATTTCTACATCTCTCTATCTGTCCATCTGCCTGTCTGTCTATATACGTGCCTGTCTGTCCGTATGTATGAACTAATACAAGCAGGAAGAAGCATGTGTATATATAACTATGTATGTATGTATGTTTATTTATATATGTGTGTATGGTTATCCACATATCCCAGTGAAAGAAGTAACGTACGGATCTATGTATGTTTAAATCTCTCTCTCTCTCTCTCTCTCTCTTTCTCTCTCTCTCTCTCTCTCTCCCTCAGTCCATCTCTACTGTACATCCGTCCATCCTGTTCATATATTTACTTCAGTCTTTGGATGAGTATTTATCAACTGTAAAGTGTTCACATCAAAGTATTTATTTAGAAATATATGTATCATAGTATTAATTTACCTCTCAAAGTATTCAGTTGCTTCTCAAAGTATTCATTTTTCCTCTCAAAGTATTCATTTACCTCTCAAAGTATACATACGAAGGTACTGCCATCAAAGTAATCATATCAAAACATTCATTTATCCCGAAAATTAGTTCCACTTGTCCTCAAAGGGTGAGTGGGGGAAGTGGGGGAGGGAGTGGGGGTGTCAGGGAGTGGGGGAGTGTGAGGGAGTGAGGGGAGGGAGAGGGAGTGGGAGCTTGGGAAGAGAGGGAGTAAGAGAGTGGGGATATGAAGGAGTGGGGGGAGTGAGAGAGTGGGGGTGTGGGGGAGTGAGAGAGTGTGGAATGCGAGGGAGTGGGGGAAAGGGGATGGGGTAAACGGAATGAGGGGAGTGGGGGAGGGGAGGAGAGGGAGTAGGGAGTGTGGGAGGGAATCGATACAGACACACGCACAGGGTAGGAAGGAAGGAAGGAAGGAGTGAAGGAAGAAAGGAAGTAAGGAAGGAAGGAACGAACGGAGGACGGATGGAGAATGAAGGAAGGAGGGAAGGAAAGCAAGAAGGACGAGAGGAAAAATGGAAGGAAGAAAGGATGGAAGGAAGAAAAAAGGGAATGAAGGAATGAATGAGGTGAAAGAAGGAAGGAACGAACGAACAAAGGAATGAAGGAAGAAAGGAAAAAAAGGAACGCAAGAAGAAAAATTGAATGCAGAAAGAGAACAAGGGAGGAAGTAAAAATACAAAACAAAGAGAATGGATGAATAGGTAGAGAGAGGGAGACAGGGAGGGAGAAAGAGCGGAACAGAGGAAGGAAGGGAGAAATGAAGGACGGGGAAAAAGGGTGGGGGGGGCAGAAAGAGGAGGAGGAGGGATGGAAGGATGAATGGAGAGAGAGAGGGAGGGATTGAGGCAGAAAGGAAGGGCGCAAGAAAAGGGAAGAGGGAAGGAGTTAAGGCAGCAATGTGGAAAGAGAAGGGGATGGGGCAGGAATGAAGGAAGGAAGGTGAGTAAGAGGGTGGACAGCGAGTAACGAAGAGGGAGAGAAGAGGTGGAAAGAGAGAAAAGACCAAAAACAATAAAGAAAACGTAAGGTGGGGGAAAGATGTCAGGATGGAAGCGGGGTGATGGAAGGAAGGATGGAAGGAAGAAAGGAGAGGAAAAAAGAATAAAGGAGGGAAGAAAAGAGGAAGAAATAAAAGTGGGAAGGAGGGGAAGAATGAAAAGGATAAAAGGAAGGAAGAAGGGAAAGAAGGATAGGCAGACGAATGGTAGGTAGGTAGGTAGGTAGGTGGGTAGAAAGGAAGAAAAGAAGGATGGACTGAAGGAAGGAAGGAAGGGGAAGAAAGAAGCTAGAAAGATACAAAGAAAGAATGAAGAAATGCAGGAAAAAAAAAAGAATGGATGAATGAATGAAGGAAGGAAGGATGAATTCACTGGAACACGAAAGCAGTATTACAGTAACTCAAGCAACCATGTATTCTGAAATTTGATATCTGCACCGTCTGTATGAATCATTCTTGGCTGTAGAGGGGCAAGAGAAGAGAAGAGAGGAAAAAAAAGGAAAGAAAAGAAGAGAAAAGAGAAGTGAAGAGGAGAGATGAGAATAGAAAAGGGAAGTTATGAGAAGGAGAGAAGAGAAGAGAAGCGAAGCGAAGAGTCGAGAGGAGAGAAGAGAAGGGAAGCGAAGAGAAGAGTGGTGAGGAGAGGAGAGCTGGTCGTATGAAGCAGAGAGGCAATGAGGCAAAGAATGTTATATCTATTCATGTATGTATCTGTTTATGTAAATTTATATCTATTACATACATTTTACACATATGCATGAGAGAGAGAGAGAGAGAGAGAGAGAGAGAGAGAGAGAGAGAGAGAGAGAGAGAGAGGATTAGCCAGAAACAGGGAGGCAAGGGTCCCCTATAAGGGAGATAGGTAGCATCGGGTGGATATTACCTTCACGAGATAAATGAGAGTGCCCCAACAGGGTTAACACGAGAGAGAGAGAGAGAGAGAGAGAGAGAGAGAGAGAGAGAGAGAGAGAGAGAGAGAGAGAGAGAGAGAGAGAGAGAGAGAGAGAGACGCGTTAATACAAAAAGCGCGGAAGCCCCATAGGTACCACGGAGCAACAGACCAGGCTAAAAATGTTCTTCTATCTTTTCGTTAAGCTTTCTAAAATTCTGTACCCTAAGCTTCTCCCATTCCCTGTTTCTCCTCCCTCTGGCAACTAATCCAGGTGTCCAATTAAAACAGGTGCCAAATATAAGACGTCCAATTAAAATAACAGGTGTCAGATTTAAACAAGTGTCAAAAATGTCAAATCAGTAAAAGTGTCAGATTAAAACAGAAGTCAAATTGAAACTTGTATCAGATTAGAATAAGTTTCAAATTAACACGTCATCAAAATAAAGTGTTAGATCAAAACAGGTGTCAAATTTAAACAAATATCAAGTTAAAACAAGTGTCAAATTAAAACAAGTGTCAAATTAAAACAAATGTCAAATTAAAACAAGTGTCAAATTAAAACAAGTGTCAACTTAAAACAAGTGTCAAATTAAAACAAGTGTCAACTTAAAACAGGCTTCAAATTAAAACAGATGTCAAATCAAAGCAGGTGTCAAATTAAAACAGGTGTCAAATCAAAACAGGTGTCAAATTAAAACAGGTGTCAAATCAAAACAGGTGTCAAATCAAAACAGGTGTCAAATTAAACCAGGTGTGACATTTAAACCTCCAAGCCATCCTTCAGATTAATGAAGGGTTTAATCTAGGAGGCCAATTAGTCAAGTTAATTAAGTGGAAATAAAAGTTTAATGATGGTAGTGGGGAATGAGAGGGTGATTAAGGATTGATGGATTGATGGCTGGGGGAACTGAGAGAGAGAGAGAGAGAGAGAGAGAGAGAGAGAGAGAGAGAGAGAGAGAGAGAGAGAGAGAGAGAGAGAGAGAGAGTGCTATGAGTGAAGGAGGAAGATATGAAGGAGAGAAAGGGAGAAGGGGGAGGAAGATGGAAAAAGAGGAACGAAAGGAGGATGTGGAGAGAATAGTAAAGAGGGAAGGAGGGGGAGTTAGGGGAGGAGAAAGAGTAATGGAGAGCAAAGGGTGACAGAGAAAGGGGAGAAAGAAGAAAAAGGGAGAGATGGAAAGGAGAAGGGAGCAAAGGGGGAGTAAGTAGGATGAAAGGGAGAAAGAGAGAAAGGGGAGAAGTGAGTAAACTGTGAGAAAGAAAGGGAGAAGCGAGCAAAGGTTGAGAGAAAAGGGAGATAAACAAAGAGGGAGAGACAAAGGGTAAGGAATAAAGGGAAGATAAACAAAGAGGGAGAGACAAAGCGTGAGGAAGAAAGGGGAGAACGAAAAGTGAGAAGAGAGCAAAAGGGGGAGGGGAGAAAGGGGGAAAGAGGGAAGCAAAGGTTGAAAGAGAAAGAGGAGAAGGGAGCAAAGGGTGTGAGAGAAAGGGAAGAAGAAAGCAAAGGATGAGAAAGAAAAGGAAGAAGAGAGCAAAGGGTGAAAGAAAAAGGGAAGAAGGGAGCAGAGGGTGAAAGAGAAAGGGGAGAAGGGAGTAGGAAGGGTTAAGACAGTTCCCAATGGGGTGTAACAAATGACTCAGGGAATAAGTGATTAGATAATGGGCTGACCGATATAAGCACGACAGATGGTGAATTATACCTAGCGAAAACTAACCTAAACTAACCTAACCTATCCTAACCTAGCCTAGCCTAAAGTAACCTAACCTACTCTACCCTAATCTAGCCTAACGCACTGTGATGTAACCAAATCAAAACTAACCTAATCTGATCTACCTCACATAACATAACGTAACTCAAGCTGATCTCAGCCTAACTTAATCTAACCTAAGCTAAAGTACTCTAGATTATCCTAAGTTGCTACCTAACCCCTAACCTAATCTAACCTAGCCAAACCTCATCTACTCTCACGCAACCTAATCTAACCTGACCTATCCTAAGCTAATCTTACTTTATTTAACCAAACCAAACCTAACCTAACCAAACTTAACCAAATCATAGTTAATCCGACCCAACCAATACGAGTCTAACTACCCAGCATCTAACCAAACCTAAGCTAACATAATCCCTTCTAAGTTTAATCACATATAACCTAACCTAACTTAAGCTAACACTGTCTATTCTAACTTAACATAAATTACCATAAGTTATCAGGAGTTAATATTACCAAGCTTAATTTGCTTAATGGAATGAATATCAGTCTGGTCTAACCTACCTTGATCTACATATCTTGGTCTAAAATCTCTTACCCCTTTTAATTCGAGTGACGTGCCCTTTATTGTGTATTCTAACTGCTACCAGACGATTTTACTCAGCTTGGAAAAGGTCCTCTCTTGCTGAAAGGGTTTATTAATGCAATATCTTACCCCTCCGGTTCAAATAAGTCGGTCCAAAGCTGAATAAAATCGTCAGGAGATGAAAAAAATAACATAAAAAAGATCCCCGGACTAAATGAGTTTCAGTGTAGATAAAGAAAGGAATGGAGAGAGAGAGAGAGAGAGAGAGAGAGAGAGAGAGAGAGAGAGAGAGAGAGAGAGAGAGAGATGGGAATGAAAAACTAGTGACTATGAGCACGCTGAGATGACACTAAGGGAAAAAAAAAGATGAAAATGAGTAAGAATAGACTAAAGAATATCAAAATGAATAAGGCACTGACGTGTATTAAAAAAAAAAGCAAATTATAGTAAAAACCCAAAAAACGAAAGAGCGAAAATAAATGAGAAAAAAAAAAAGCAAAACAGTTTAAAAGGAGTAACAAACCTGAACATCAGTAAAAGGGCGAACAGTAGCTTAAAGAATGAAAAGATATACAAAGGCAAAAATGAGTCGAAAAAGCTATAAAAATTGAAAAAAGGGTGAATATTTGTACAAAAAAAAGGGAGAGGGGACGGCAGCTACAACACTCTTTTTCAGTCACCCATTTTAAGTGCTCAAGGGGGCCGAAAATGTGGTTCAGTGAGCCGTGGAAAAAAAATAAAAGTTTGGGTGTGAGCGAAGAGTTTTGAGACTATTGGTGCACGGATCCCTTTGTCTGTCTATCTGTCTGTCTGTGGGTTTCATCGACCTATCTGTTTGTCTATCTCTGTCTTTCTATGTCTTTCTCATGTTTGTATCTGTTTATGTTCATTAATCTATATGCCTACCTGTCTGTCTGTCAATGTCTATCTGCCTGTCTTCCTACATGTCTCTATCTGTCTAAGGATGGACTGATGGATCTATCTATTCGTATTTATAGTGCGTTAAATCTCCGGAAGCATACACGAAAATACGGTCCCATACAGACCAGACAGACGATTGCCAGTGTGCTAAGAACTAGGTGGCCGTCACACTGAGGTATCCTGTGTTGTGCCCCTCCCACTATGTTTCCAGGCTTTAGAAACCAAAGTCTGGAAACACAGTCTGGGTCATACCTGGAAAGAGAGAAAATATACGGTTTCAGATTTTTTGCTCAACCTGTACAGTACATACTATACACACATACACACATATTTTTGTTCTCTGTTTCACTTTTATGTCAAATTTGCCTCTCTCTCTCTCTCTCTCTCTCTCTCCATTTCCATTTTATATCTATCTATCTATCTATCTATATTAATAAACATTTAATCAATTGAATATTCGTGTGTGTGTGTGTGTGTGTGTGTGTGTGTGTGTGTGTGTGTGTTTTCTATTTTTATAAACTATGAATAACATTCTGTCTGTCTGTCTGTCTGTCTCTCTCTCTCTGCATTTCCATTTTATATACTGTATATACAGGTATAAATATCAATAAACAATCAATTAAATTAATATTCGTGTGTGTGTGTGTGTGTGTGTGTGTGTGTGTGTGTGTGTTTTCTGTTTTTATAAACTATAAATAACACACACTCTCTCTCTCTCTCTCTCTCTCTCTCTCTCTCTAATGTGACAGGGTCGATGCAGAGGCGTTTACACAGTCCCCCGGTGGCTATGTGGAGTGGGATTAGCACTCTCCCCACTCATTAGCGACTGGGGATGAGCAAAGGGATTGGGGATTAGTGAAGTGGCTGGGGATTAGCAAATGGGACTAGGAGTGGGTAGAGGAATTAGTAAAGGGACTTAGTAGAGATTAGTAAAGGACTTCAGTAACGGACTTGGGGATGAGCTGAACCCTTCCTCTGTTGCTAAATAAAACCGTCTGACCGTGGTAAGGATTAGGAATAAAGAATGATTGAGCTTTCTCCTAATCTGAATAAAATCGCACAGAAGCAGCGAGAACAATATCATCTGGTGTGGGAAAGAATAAAAAGGTGTGGCTGGGGGAAAAAAAAAATAGCAGCCTTGCGGAAATAAAAAAAAGTCCACAGAAATGAAGAACCGAATCATCAAGCAACAGGAAAGAAAAAAAGAAGAAATAAAGAAATTGTATTTTTGTGGAGAAGAAGTTAAGATTAGGGGTGACTACGATGAAGGACTGGTGAATAACAAACCCGGATGTGTGAATGGGGAAGTCATTAATCTTCATTTTATTCATTTTTCTCTCTGCTTAGGCTTCTAATTTACCTCAGCCACAGGACATTCAGTAATTTGCATACCTAAATGACAACGGAACATGTACGGCCATTATGATCTCATTTACACACACACACACACACACACACACACACACACAGGAGGGAGAAAGAGAGAGGGAGAGGAAGGGAAAGGGGGGGGGGAGGAGTTGGGATAAGGGAAAGGGTAAGGGTAAGGATAAGAGGAAATGTAGGGAAATGGGAGGGGGAAGGGAGAGGGAGATAATAAAAGAAAGGAAACGGGGGATAGGAATTGAACGAAGAGGGAAACGAATGAGGGGAACGGCAGGGGGGAACGGCAGATCGGAGGGGCAGGCGTGAGTAAGGAGACAGAGGTGGGGAACGACGAGGGAAACTTGTTGTTGACTACTCCCGGTCTGTCTGGGCGAGCAAACCCATCAACCGCAGGCAAGCAACCGCTCTGCAGGGTAATCCCATGCAGTGAACCGATGGTTCCCTGCGGCAGACAGCGCCTCCCCACAGCGAGGGGCGGGGAAGAGTGTGAAGGTTTGGTTCCCGGATGGACATTGCATTTGCTTATCTACATCCAGTTAACAGGGGCACCAAAGAAGGTTCTACATCACCCCACTACTGGTTATATGGTTACCATCCAGCGATATGAATAGTTTCCTGAGTTACAGGAAACTATTAGGCTTGTCGCTCAGTGTAGAGCCACCTGAAGTGGGAAAAGGAGTAATAAAAAGTGTCAAGGATCTATGAGAAAAATAAAAACAGGAATGCAGTTACAGAAAGAAAATATAATAAAGCTGAAGGGAGAAGTGAGAAACACTTCATCAAGTGAGTGGATGATGGTTGCCGCCATATACTACCTGGGGAGGAAAAGTATGGAGAGGGAGATAGGGCAGGCAAAGGGGGGAAGAGGTAGGGAAGAGAGGAAGGCGGTGAGCATGAGGGGAGAGGGGAGAAGGAAGAGGGAAAGAAGAGACGGGAGAAAGGAGATGGAAGAGGAAGGGGAGAGGGGAGAGGGAAGAGGGGAGAGAGGGAGGAGGGGGAGGAGTAGGGGATGCTCATTAGGAAGTCAACTGCGCTCTAAATAGAAGCTCTGTGTACCTGTTTGTTTATCTTCTCTCTCTCACTCTCTCTCTCTCTCTCTCTCACACACACACACACACACACACACACACACACACACACACACACACACACACACACACACACACACACACACCAGTCCTTACACGTAACTCTTCTGTATTTATATCGTTCCACAAATAAAGATGTTTGATATCTCCTTCACATTTTTATTTCCTCTTATCTTTTTCCTTTCTCCCCTTCGTGCACTGTTTCTGTTTTGCATATCATCTTCCTCCCTTCTCTTGTCTTCTCTTCTCTGTCTCTTTCTTCTCCTATCCTTCCTTCTTTCCTCCTCTTTCTTCACCCTTCTCTTTTGCCAATCATGCCTTTCATCCTTCCCTGTTCTTTTTCTTGGTTTTAGTCCTTCCTACTTGCCTCTTTTCCTCGAGCTTCTTCACCCTTCACTTTTCCTATTTTTTTTCTTTATATTTATCTTTCTATCGTCCACTTCCACTACGAAGCCTCCACCAGACGATTTTATGCGGTATTCATCTTAGGAAACCCCTCGGTAGTGAAGGGGTGAATGAAAGCTATATCCAACCCGTCCAGTTTGTAGTCTCGCTCAAGCTGAATAAAATCGTCAGGAGATAGAATAACAATGACGTCCTAGGGCTGCAGGAGTTGATTCTTTCTTCTTCCCCCTTTGTTACTTTTGTCTTCTTGTCTTCGCTCCTCACCAACTCTCCCCTGTTTCTCTTATTCCTCTGTATATTTTCCCTTTTCTTCTCTGTGGGAGTCTTTCTGGAATGATATCGATGAGTGTCTGCAGAGTTTTGGAGCGAATGTGAATGTGGTAATGATGGGAGATCTGAATGCTAGAGTGGGAAATGTAGCAGTTGAAGGTGTAGTTGGTATGCATGGTGTGCCTGGAAGAAATGAAAATGAGGAACGAATGATGGGGATGTGCGTTGAGCGAGAGATGGTGATTGGAAATACTCTGTTAGAAAAGAAAGATATTTATAAGTATATATGGGTGAGACAGGAGGGTGGAAGGGTTGTTGATAGAGCATTGATGGACTATGTGGTTGTGTCCAGGAATGTAATAGGAAGATTGTTGGATGTGAGAGTTCTAAGAGGGGAGGGTGGAGGTATGTCTGACACTACCTGGTGGGGGGAGAGTTAAGAGTAGGAAAGGGATGGGTGAGAGCTAGGAGGGTTAGGTGTGGCAGGGAGGTTTTGAAAGTGATTGAGCTGGATAAAAGAGAGAAAATGATAGAGTATCAGGAAAAATTGAAAGATGAGTGGAACGCAGTGAAAGAAGAGGAAAATGGCAGTGTGGAGGAGGAATGGCAGATGTTTAAGAGTGCTGTGGTGGGGCATGCGGAAGAGGTGTGTGGTGTGAGACGTGTGGGTGGTGGTGTAAGAAAAGGAAGTGAATGGTGGTGCGAGGAAGTAAGTATGGCTGTGGCTGAGAAGAGATGTGCATATGAAGTGTGGATGCAGAGGAACGATGAGGTGTCATATGAGAGGTATAAGGAAAAGAGGAATAAGGCGAGAAGGGCTGTGCGTGATGTTAAAGTGGCAGCAGATAAGAGGTGGGGTAGGCAGCTGACTGAGAATTTTCAACAGAATAAGAAAATGTTCTGGAAGGAGGTGAAAAGGGTGCAAAAGGGAGAGTCTGGGAAGGAAGAGCAAGTAAAAGCAGAGGATGGAAGGATGTTAACTGAGATGGATGCGGTAAGGAAGAGGTGGGCAGAGTACTTTGAAAGATTGTTAAATGTAGAGGAGGAAAGGGTGGCTGAGACTGGGGCGAATGGAAGAGTGCAAGGAATAAATGTGTTGGGAGAGTTGAATGATTCTTTGATCACAAAGGAGGAAGTGCAGGAGGCAGTAAAGGAGATGAAAAAAGGGAAAGCTACAGGTATGGATGGGTGTACTGTGGAATGCCTGAAGGGTGGTGGAGCGACTATTGTTGACTGGTTAGTAAGATTGTTGAATGTGTGCTTTGTGAAAGGTATGGTGCCAGTTGACTGAGCAAGTGCTTGTGTGGTCCCT
This sequence comes from Coenobita brevimanus, assembly GCF_032717465.1. Taxonomy (NCBI): domain Eukaryota; kingdom Metazoa; phylum Arthropoda; class Malacostraca; order Decapoda; family Coenobitidae; genus Coenobita; species Coenobita brevimanus. Next base: position 54,538,661 of record NC_137053.1, read on the forward strand.
TTGTATAAAGGCAAGGGTGATAAGTATGAATGTGCTAGCTTCAGAGGTATAAGTCTGTTGAGTGTTGTAGGTTAGGTGTATGGTAGAGTGTTAATTAAGAGAGTTAGAGAGGGTACAGAGGGAGTGATTGGTGATGAGCAGTGCGGCTTTAAGAGAGGGATGGGATGCGTGGATCAGGTGTTTGCTGTGAGACAAGTGTGTGAAAAGTATTTAGCGAAAGGCAAGGATGTGTTTTGGGCATTTAGGGATTTAGAGAAAGCGTACGATAGAACTGATAGGGAGGCTTTGTGGACTATTTTAAGATTGTATAGACTTGGTGGTAGGTTACTAAAAAGGGTGAAAAGTTTTCATGTAAATAGTACAGCGTTTGTAAGAGTGGGAAATGCTGTGAGTGATTGGTTTCCCGTGATAATGGGGCTGCGGCAGGGATGTGTGATGTCGCCTTGGTTGTTTAATATATATATGGATGGTGTTGTAAGGGAGGTGAATGCAAGAGTTTTAGGTGGAGGTCTAAGTCTGGTGAATGTTGATGGTAGAGAGTGGAATCTGAAGCAGCTGCTGTTTGCAGATGATACTGCACTGGCGGCTGATTCAGAGGAGAGATTGAGACAGTTGGTAGAGGTGTTTGGAAGGGTGTGTGAAAGGAGGAAATGAAAGTAATTGAGAATAAGAGTAAAGTGATGAAGTTTACGAGGTCGGTAGATGGTAGGGGGATGAATATAGTTTTGAATGGTGAGTTGCTTGAGAAGGTAGAGTGTTTTAAGTATTTAGGGTCACATGTTGCTGTGGATGGAAGAATAGATGCAGAAGTGAAGTTTAGAATGAATGAAGTAGGAAAGGTGCTGAGAGGAATGAAAAAAGTGTTTAGATGTCGTTCGCTCAGAATGGATGTAAAGAGAAGGCTGCATGAGGGTTTTGTGGTACCGACTGCATTATATGGGGCTGAAACATGGAATATGGGTGTAGCAGAGAGGAAAAGTTTGAATGTAATGGAGATGAGGTGTCTGAGAAGTATGTGTGGAGTGACGCGTATGGATCGAGTGAGAAATGATGAAGTGCGAAGGAGAACTGGAGTTGTTTGGGAGACGGCTGATCGAGTTGAGCAGAGGGTGTTGTGATGGTTTGGTCATATGGAGAGAATGGATAATGAGCGATTGGTAAAAAAGATAACTAGATCTGATGTGAGAGGTGTAAGGCTGAGAGGGTGACCACGAATAGGATGGATGGACAGTGCGAAGAGAGCGTTGGATGTGAGAGGGATGTCTGTTGAGCAAGGAAGAGTGGCTGTGTGCGACAGAAATAAATGGAGAGAAATTGTGAATGAATAAATGATGACGCAGCCCTGGGGGGATATTCTCCCGCATTTGGTCTGAGCAGCTAATCAGGTCAGATGCGGGTAAGGGGATGGGTCTATTATGATGTGGCAGGGGTAAACTAACTCTGCTGTCTGGCCCTGCTGCGGATGTCACTGATTGCGCTGCGCAGTTGACCCTTGCGCGGTGAGGATCTGTCCCTTGTCCCCTTTGGGGCTAAGATGCGAATGAATGTGTTGAATGGATGAGTAAATGGGGAGTGTGTCGTCCTGTCTCGGCTACCGACCTTTCCTTGGGGGAAGCGGCCTAGGTATATAGATAGATAGACAGATTCTCTGTCGTTATCTTCTATCTACATTTTCCTCTCCCTCCCATTTCTCCAGTTTCTCCATTGTTTTTCTCTTCCTTCTGTTACTCCCTTTCCTCCGTTTTGTCTTCATTTTCTTCTTTCTTATTTCTCCTGTTTTGCTGTTAATTTTTTTCTCTCCTATTCTCCTTTTTCTCTTTTTTATCTTTCTCTTATCTCTCTTCTGTCTTTCTTTACAGAAGTTTTCTTGTATTTCTCCTCTTCCTTTCCCTGCCCTCATTTCCTTTCTTCTGCGTCTGCTATTCCTCTCTTTGTCATTTTCTACTCTGTGTCAGTTCATTTCCCCACCTCGTCTTCTAATCCTTTACTGATCTTCCTCCTCCTCTCTCATCATTTTTTACTTTCCTCCTCCTTCTCCTCCTCCACCTTCTCTACCTCTCCGCTTCCTCTGTTTCTTCTTCTTCTTTTGATCTTTTTATTTCTCTTCCTTATCCTACCTTTTTCTTTCTTCCTTTCTCCGCTATTTTCCTTCTTTCTACCTCTCACTCTTCTCCCCCCCTTCCTCTCTCTCTTTCTCGCTCTCCTCAACCTACACGCTTTCCCTCTCTATTTCTCTCTCCTCCTCCTCTCCGTCCTCTAATCTTTCCTCTCTTCTCCCTCTCTGCGCTAATCTCCTCCTTCCCCTCCCCCTCCCCCTCCCCCTTCCCATGCTCCTCCCACGTCAGGCTTGGTTGAATGGCCTATCAGAGCCTCGCTACACCGCAGTCCGCCATCTGCCGCCTCTCCCACCACACCACACCACCTCCCATCCCACCTCCACTCCCTCAACTCCCTCGTTTTCCCACACCAGCCTAAAATCCCCCTCCCATCCCACTCCCACGGCAGGAAACAACCCTCTCCCATGGTCGTCTCATAGCCTCTCAGTTTCTCACAATTTCCCATTTGCAACTGTCTCTCATAGTCTCCCACAGTCTCTCACAATCTCTCATACTCTCTCACCGCCTCCCATAGTCTCTTACCGTCTCCCAAAGTCTCCCACAGCATGATACTCCCACAGATTGCCAAAACAGTCGAAATAGAACTCCCATACAACTCCCATTTCACTCCCACCGCCTCTGTCTGTCTTTGTGCCTGCTTGACTGTCCGTCCGTCTGCCTGTCTGATTATGCATTTCCACTTTTTTTCGTTTTCGCCCTCCTCTGTCTGTCTGTCTGTCTGTCTGTCTGTCAAACTGCTTGTCCCCCTTCAACCTTCTGTCTGTCTCTCTGTCTGTCTGTCTGTCTGTCAAACTGCTTGTCCCCCTTCAACCTTCTGTCTGTCTCTCTGTCTGTCTGTCTCTCTGTCTCTCTCTCAACACACTTCCCCCTCCCTCCTTCTCCCCTCTCCCGTTCCCCTCCACCCCCCTCCCCCACCACTAAGCCCAACAACACACCCAAGCATACATTTGCATCCCACTCAGGGCGCGTATTAGGCAGTCCGTACAATAAGGACCAAAATCCTCCCACGCAGCAACACGTGACGCCACATACATACATACACATACATGCACACACACACACACACACACACACACACACACACACACACACACACATTCATACATTCATACATACATATATACATACATTCTTACACACACGCACATTCATTCACACATACATACATAAACACATACATACATACACATACATACACACATACACATGCATGCATTCACACACACATATACATACATACACACATATACACTCTCTCTCTCTCTCTCTTTCTCAGGCAAGCAACTGTCTGAACTCTATCACCCAGCACAAGAATATGCCAGGACCCTCTCATCGTGCTGGTAGTGGCTGGGGTGTTTTTATGACAAGGCAGTGGACCTTGTGGAAGATTAGTGTATACTGCCTTCACGAAATGTAAGAGCTGTGGAAATTAGCTAAGCAAAACTCTGATTCTTTTACTGTTTCTTGCGTTTTCCGGGATCAGTCTTATAGTCTTTTTGGTCAGCAGTCCACTCCTCTACCACCTGACCTCCACCTCCCCTCTGAGTAAATGTGTGTATGTGTGTGTGTGTGTGTTTTTTTTTTTTTTTAGTCATAGAACCCCTAATTTTGAAAGCATAACCGGATGTCACCCTGTCTCCCTCCCTAAGATGGTAATTAGGAAGTACCGTGTTCTATATAACGTCTTAGTATGTATTATATTTTTTCCCAGTGTTTCATCTTAATACTCGTATAACACCTCTAACCCCCTTCCCTACCTCTCATTTACCGTCTCACACCTTTCTCACCTTCCCAGCCTACTTCATTCAAGGCACAATACTTCTAGATTAAACCACCATTTATGTGGAATCCTTGCCCTTCATCTATTTTCCTCCTTGATTTCTAGCATTTTCCAGTTCCTTAGCATACCCTAGGCCAACCGCTAACTTTCTCTCACAGACTCACAGCCAACTCCTAACTCTCTCGGAATCGCAAACTCTCAGTACTCTTTGATAATGCCCCTTCTCCTTCCCTCATTTCCTCTCCCCCCTCCCTTCCCCTCCCCCCTCCTCTCTTTCTCTCTCTCTCACTCTCTGTCTAAGCACCTGACACTATCTTCATCCCCATTCTATGTCACCTACTCCTACATCTGAACGCAACATTATCTAACAAGTGTAAATTCACCTCTTACTGTTTCTAAGACCCCTTCTAGATTCGTACTTCACCAGCACAGAAAAGGATAAATTTCGACTATCACTCTCCCACCAGACGAAAAGGCACGGTGCTGCAGTGAACCTTATAATGACCAAGAAAAACATAAATATAGTGTTCTGAAAGCAATATTATATCTCTTTAATAACGATACATATTACTACACATATAGATAAGGATAAAGACAGCTACAGATATAATGATACAGATACTGATAAGGATTTTTGAGAGCAGTATTATTTGTTTTTTAATAAGGAGGTAAATCATCCGGGCATCTCCCTCCACTGATTACTCACAGACGGATATGGCTGAAGAGAAGACCTATCCTATCTATCTATCTATCTATTGCCAGACACCACAATCCCCTAAAGGGTGGCCATTTGACACTGAGTTAGTTGTTTTACAGGGAGGGGCACCAACCCTCCACCAACCCACTTGTTGACACGTAGGGAGCACGTATGGTTTGGTTATATGGTTACCACCCAGCGTTGTAAATGGTTTCTTGGCTTACAGGAAACCGTTTGGCTTGTCACTCAATGTAAAGCCACTTGTAAAGGAAAGAAAAGGAATAAGAAGTGACAGGAAAGATAGGAGAAATAGGAAGAGAGGAGGGCAGGCACAGAAAAAGAATGATAAAAGCTAAGGAAGTAGGCAGCACTACATCAAGTGAGTGGATGATGGTCGCCACCACCTAAGACCTATCCACTTGAATATTTTGTCCACTCCCAATCCCAGAGTTCATCCAATGTCTGTCTATCAATATCTCTATATATTTTTTAGAATCGAGTCAGTTAATATCTATCCAGCTATCCATTTATTTATATGCATGTGTTTATGTTCGTATAAATGTATGCATGTATGTATACACGAATATACGTATATATGTATGCATGTATGACGTTTTGTTACGCACGCATGCAAGCACGCACACACATACAAACACACAGACACACATTCACACACAGACACACACACACACACACACACACATTCACCCACACATGCATACACACATACTGTACACACACAAAATACATACACACAGTACATGCACACACAACACACACACACAAACACACACACACACACACACACAAAATCCCTACCATCCATTCAACAGACTCGAACTCGGGTCCATATCGTGCGTGGCGGCAGTGCTACCAAGCCGGCTCTTATTCACACCAAGTGGCCCCCGTGACGTCAGAGGGTATCGATTCCATGCCCCTCTGAACCACCCCTCACCAACCCCCCCTCATCACCCTTTCTGACCATCCAACCCCCCTCATCACCCCTTTCTTACCATCCAACCCCCTTTTCTTACGATCCTACTCCCTTTCTTGTGATCCAATCTCTTTTCTTACGATCCAACTCCCTTTCTTGTGATCCAATCCCTTTTCTTACGATCCAACTCCCTTTCTTGTGATCCAATCCCTTTTCTTATGATCCAGCTCCCTTTCATAAGATCCAGTCCCTTTTTTACAGTCTCTTTACAGCCCCCTTCACAACTTTTTTCTTACGATCCGTCCTACTTACGATCCAACCTCATTTTTACGATTCAACCCCTCTCTTCCAATCCAATACCTTTCTTACGGTTCAACCTCTTTCTTACGTTCCAGATCTTACATATTCGTACCATCCAACGTACCTTACAACCACACTTTACATCATCTTTCTTACGATCGAACTACCTTTACAACTCCTATTACAATTCCTTTCTTACGATCCAACCCCTCTGAGAACCCTGTACTTTACAACCATTTTATTACGATCCAGATCTTATTACCTTTCCGTACGCTCCCAGTTTCTTTTCTTACGACCTATACCTGACTAAATACCCCCTCCATTTTTTTTTGATTTTAGACAATCACGTACAAAAGTGCACACGAAAATTTACAGGATATTTAATTATATATAGAATGAATATACTATGTACGGTATATTGTATACACACACACACACACACATATATATATATATATATATATATATATATATACACAGTATACACATACACACGGACTTATAGTTATTTCCACAAAGTCCTTCTCTTTCAATTTTGTTTTTTTAATTTGCATTTTTTTTTCTTCCTTTACAGTAATCGCTCATCTTCCATAATAGTTTCACGTCTTGTATTTCCTTTGGGTTATTATTCCTTCCTTACTTCCATATTTTCTTTTCCTCCCTACACTTCCCCTTCCTTTCTCTTTTCTTTTTGCCTTTCAGCTTCACCCCTGTTTGTTTATCTTTTTTCATAATCTTCCCTCATAGCCGTATTAGGCAATCCATAATTTATTATCCATATTCATGTCCCTCTTTCCTTCCATCCTCTGTATTCTTTTCTTTCTTCCTCTCCATTCTTTCCTTCCTTCTTTTCCTCCTTCCCTATTTCCCCTTTTTTGTATTGATTTTACCTGCCCTTCCTTCATCGCCAATATATTACGCCTCATTTTTTCCTTATTTCTCTTTTTTTTTTTTTTTTTTTTTCTTCCTCACCTTTATTTTTGTTAATAATGAGACTTTATATTTCTTCATCTGCATGGCATTTTTTCTTTATATCCAGTGTTCCTCATCCCTCATTTCTCTTTTTCCTCTCTTCTCCCTTTCTTACCATTTATCTCCCTTTCATTATTATCCTATCCATTTTTTTTCACTGATCAGCGTTTTCTCTCTTTACCCTCCTTTTAAACACTACGGCTCATTTTCCCCATCGACCAAACCACACCAACGCCCGTCCTCTCTTCACCTCGTTTTGCACTTCTTCGTTACTAGGTTATTTCTGCATATGGGATGTTAATGTTATCTTTTAAATCATGTCTGCAGGTATGGGAAATGATAGACTCTAGGACAGTGTATGTGAGGTGCAGGGGGCAGTGGGAGGGGGAGACCGAAGATGAGATAGAGGGATGGAGTGGAAAGGTATATGTGAGAGAGGAGTGAGAGTTGGAGAAAGGACAGAATGATAGTGGACAATAGTGTTACGGGGAAGTGATTTTCTTGTCGCCAACTTTTCTACGATTAAGGAGTCTGGCTATAGATAGATTAATATCAATAATAAACTCACATATACATCACGACAAAGAATGGTAATGTGTAGTATGCAAATTATATCACTAAGGGAAACTTCCTAAGCCAAAGAGTAAACGGAACAAGCCACGCCAAACCACACTAAGCCACAACACACCAAGAAAGCCTAAGATGCAGGTCTAGAAATTTAATCAAGAAAATGCATTAATCCCGCCCCTCCGCTTGCTGCCGCCACTCGTAAATGCAGATTAGGTGGATTTTTATTCCTCCTGATGACCGACGGTGATAGGCGCAGAGGATGAGGGGCGCTGTAACGGGGCGCAGTGGGTGATGGTTGGTGGGGTTGGGTGGGGTGGAGAGGGTGAGGGTTGGTAGAGTTGGGTGGGATGGAGAGGGTGAGGGAGGGGGTTTTGGGTGGGGCGGAGTGTGGAGAATGTCGTACGAGTCTGAGGTGCAGGAGCTTGTTGAGGGTTTGTTTTGTTTGGGCTGAGTGGGGTTAGTTTAGGCTGGGTTGGGTTGGGTTGGGTTGGGTTGGGTTGGGTTAGTTTGGGTTGGGTTGGGTTGGGTTGGGTTGGGTTGGGCTGGGTTGGGTTGGGTTGGGTTGGGTTGGGTTGAGTTGGGTGAGGTTGGGTTAGTTTGGGTTGGCCTAGGTTTGGTTGGGTTACTCTGATCTGGGTGGGGATGGATTGGAATGGGGTAGATTAGGTTAGTCTGGGTTGGGTTAGGCTGAACTAGTTTAGCTTAAGTTTTTCTTGGTTAGACCGGATTTTGTTTTTAAATTTAGTTTGGCTTAGTTTAGGACATTTTGGCTTGGTTTAGCTTGGTTTGATTTAGTTAGGCTGAGCTGGAGTGGGCTGAGCAGAGTTGAAATGGACTGAGTTATGGAGATTTTGATTATCTTCCGCTGAACTGGGCCAGGTTCATTTAGTCTTAATTTGTTTTGATCTGATTAGGTCAAACTTTAGTTAGGAATGAGTTCGGCTGATAATTAGGATGAAGTTAATCCTGGTTTGATGTAAAATTCCTAGTTTGATCACGTAAGCCCGGAGAAAAACTAGGAGTGTGCAAATGCAAGTAAAAAGAAATATATATATATTTTTTTTTAAATGTCATATCGTATCAGAGACTCTAATATAGATAGATAAACCGGTAGACAGACAGACGGGCAGATAGATAGATATAGATACAGAGCTTGTTATCAACATCCGAAGATTAGTTATATCTTGTGTAAAATATTATGGAGTAATTATGGGAATGAAAACACACACACACACACACACACACACACACACACACACACTCTCTCTCTCTCTCTCTCTCTCTCACCTGAAGCTATCGCCACATCCTATCATTTCCACGCATACCCAGTAAATAACATAATCATTGTAATTTACCACCCTCATTAATGTTACAGCAACCCATTTACAATAATTTCCCGACACCCGAGGCAGCAGACGCGTTAATTAGGTATCGCCGTAAATAAATCGCCAGTGGGCTTCGGCGATAAATACAGCTTTGGGATTTTGCACGCAGTTTATCGCCTAAAATAAACTGCAGTATTTAACCCATTCAAGCTGAGGACGTGTTGAAAGTGTTAAGGATTTTGATCTGTATACTTATCTCCCTCATCTGTTTATCTATTGGTATCTATCTGCCTGTGTATCTACTTATCTATTTCACATATCTATACCATTCTATCTATCTATTCATCTAACAATCTATTTTAACTACCATCAATCTCTCTCACGGAGCCGAGCTGATCCAGAGTGGTTGTGATAAAAACAGCCTGCAATCCTCTCTCTCTCTCTCTCTCTCTCTCTCGTGTTGCAATCCATCTAATTCGTCTTACACCTCGCTCTCACTCTTTCTCTCCACACCCTTCCATTACGAAGTTTTACGTCATCATCGTCGTCATCATCATCATCATCATCATCAGGGTACCACCACCACCGGCATCATCATCATCATCACCAACAACAATAAAAATAAAAATATCATCATCATCATCAGCAGCAGCAATTACAAAAATGTATTCATCATCATCATCATTATCATCATTTTTTTCTATTTCGTCATCATCATCATAACCCGAATTCCCACTAGAAAATGGAGTGGGCAGGATCAAAAAAAAAAAAAAATCCAAAAGAAGGAGAATTTTCAATAAAGTGCCCAGTAAATATGAATCCCACAATTATTGACACCTCATATACACTGTTATCATAAATGGTGAGAAAGGTGATGATGATGATGACGATGATGATGATGATGATGTTGGTGACGATAATGATGATGATGATGATGGTGATGGTGGTGGTGACGATAATGATGATGATGTTAGTGACGATAATGATGATGATGATGATGATGGTGGTGCTGGTGGTGACGATAATGATGATGATGGTGATGATAATGAACAATACAGGCATAAGACTTTGATTATGAGTATGTAAGACTAGAGTATGAAGGCTTTTCTCAAGTCCACGCTGATTGGACTCTAGGATTAGGTGTCCAGGAATAGACAGATAGACAGAGGGACAGGCAGAGAGACACACGTACACAGACGGACAAACAGGATTATGTGTCCAGGAATAGATAGACAAACAGACTAACAGACAGGATTACACGAACAGGAAGAGAGAGAGGGAGAGAGAGAGAGAGAGAGAGAGAGAGAGAGAGAGAGAGAGAGAGAGAGAGAGAGAGAGAGAGAGAGAGAGAGAGAGAGAGAGAGAGAGAGAGAGAGAGAGAGAGAGAGAGAGAGAGACCAATTTCACATCATACAAATTCAAAGTTTGGTATGTAATTTTCTCTTCTTCCTTGTCCTTCCACCTCATTCTCGGTCTTCCTCTTCTTGTCCTCTTTACATACTTCTTTTCCTCTCTCTTCCATCTCTTTTTCGGTCTTGCTCTTCTGATCCTCTCTCTCTCTCTCTCTCTCTCTCTCTCTCTCTCTCTCTCTCCCGCAATGGTTGCAGTTTTCTTCCACTAATTCCCACCCTTCCTTTCATCATTCCCTCACCTCGTCCCCGGGCTTCCTCTCCTCATTCTGCTGCTAGCGTGAGAAGGCAGCCACACCTCCAGCTTTTACCAGGAATTTCCACACATAAAAACACGCATGGGTACCAGTGTGGGGGTAAGGGAGGGGAGGGGTGTGTGGGGTGTGGGGAGAAAGGAGTGTGAAGAAAAAGGAGTGTGCGGATGCGTGGATGGGTGTGTGGGGTGTGGGGAGAAAGGGGTGTGAAGAAAAAGGGGTGTGCGGATGTGTGGATGGGTGTGTGGAGGCGGAATGAGTAGGTGGGGTGTGAGGAAAAATGTGGGTGGGAATGGGGGAATGACTGTGTGGGGTGAATGGAGAAATCTGTATATGGGAAAATAGTAGTATGGAGATAGAGGGATGGGTGCGTGGAGTGTGGGGAGAGAAAGAGAGAGAGAGAGAGAGAGAGAGAGAGAGAGAGAGAGAGAGAGAGAGAGAGAGAGGGGTGAAGAGGGGTGGGTGATGGGCGTGTAGGTTGTAGGAGAGAGGTGAAGGAGGGGAAGGGTTCGTGGGGTGTGGGAAATGAGAGGTGTGTCAGGGAAGGGAGTGTGTGTGTGTGTGTGTGTGTGTGTGTGTGTGTGTGTGTGTGTGTGTGTGTGTGTGTGTGTGTGTGTGTGTGTGTGTGTGTGTGCTCAGCCATTATTGCAGGTAAGCTTGTGCATGGTCTCGTCAGTGTGCATGAAGGTCTCAGTTAATGCGGTCCTGTCTTGTCAGTTTTTGTGGCTGTAGCGTGTGTGTGTGCATTACTGTCCATGATCGTCTCCGTTTATGCATGAGCGTATCTTTGTGTCTGTGTGCCTGACTGTATGTCCATGATCGTCTCTGTATGTGTATGAGCATGTCTTTGACTGTATGTGGGTGTGTTTATGTACGGATGTATATAGCCTAGCCTATATATATATATATATATATATATATATATATATATGTATGTGTGTGTGTGTGTGTGTGTGTGTGTGTGTGTGTGTGTGTGTGTGTGTGTGTGTGTGTGAGAGAGAGAGAGAGAGAGAGAGAGAGAGTATCCAAAATAGTCTCAACATGTCCATGAACATGTCTGTCTACGTGTATGATTGCAACTGTGAAGGTATGAGTTTTCTGTGTGTGTATGATTGCAAATGCACTTGTTTGCATGAACGTGTCTCAGGATGCAAGGCTTTGTATATATGCAAACATCAGTGCATAATCTTGTGTGTGTTTGTGTGGTGAGTGTGTGTGTGTATGTGTGTGTGTGTGTGTGTGTGTGTGTGTGTGTGTGTGTGTGTGTGTGTGTGTGTGTGTGTGTGTGTAAAGGCAAGAATTGAGAGGGGGAAGGTGGCAGCTGGGTGCAAGCAGAGGTAGGGGTGCGAGGGATAGAGGGGAGGGGGACGAGGGGGGAAGATAGGAGGGGGACAGGTGGGGGGCTTGGTGGTCGTGACGGGGGCATAAAATGAACCCACGTAGAAAGCCTCGTGTCATTTCCACCGTCTCACACACACACACACACACACACACACACACACACACACACACACACACACACACACGAAAATACCTGCCTACATACCTACATACATACATATACACAGTCATACATACAGACACATATACTCATAAGTCACACATACACAAGTTATATGTGAAAAAAAAATTGAATGTAATTTTAACCCCTTCAAGGCGAGCACTCCTAAGGTGCTGTATATAAAGTGCGTTTTGTGTATGTGTGTGTGTGTGTGTGTGTGAGAGAGAGAGAGAGAGAGAGAGAGAGAGAGAGAGAGAGAGAGAGAGAGAGAGAGAGAGAGAGAGAGCAGTGAACAAGGGCGGACAGGGAGAGAGGACGCGAGTGTGGGCGTAAAAGAGAGCAGATCCTGGGTGTGGGCGTACGGGGTGGGGGGTCTAGGGGCATGGGCGTGGGGGTACTGGTGGGGTGGGGGTAGCACACGACATTGACTTCAGTAGCTGGGGAAGGTAAGGTAGGAGGGAGGTGGGTAGGGAGGGAGGGAGGGAGGGAAGGAGGGGAGCGAGAAAGGAGCGATGGGGGAGGAGGAGGAGGAGCAATGGAAGACGACCAAGAGAGTAGAGAGGCAGGAGAAGAGGAATGATAGAACAACACGTAGTGAGGGAGGAGGAGGAGGAGGAGGAGGAGGAGAAGGATAGGAAGGAACTGCACAAGGGAAGTGAAGAAATAGAAGAATATAACTGATGTCACGGAAAAGAAAGATAAAAGGAAGTAAATGAAGGAAAAGAGAAGGAGAAATCAGAAGGAGAGAAGTAGGAAGGGTAAGTTAGTGAAAAGTAGGAGGGAGAAGTAAGAGAAAGGAAGACAAAGAAGGAGGGGAAAAGGATAAGGGAAGGAAGAAACAGAGGAAGAGGAGAAAGGAGGATATCTGGGAAGGAAGAAAGAGGAAGAGAAGAAAGAAAGAAGGGCTAAGAGCAAAAATAACGAAAAAGAAGGAAAAGACAGGTGTGACGGAAGGGAGAGGAGGAAGTGGTGGGGAGAGAGAAAAAGGAAGAGAACTAGAGGATTGAAGCAGGGAAAGATGAAAAGGAAAAAAGAGGAGGGGAAGAGGGAGATGAAAGAAGAGGAGGAATGAGGACGGATGAAAAAGTAGAATGAAGAAGCTATGGGAAGAGAAGGACGAGAGGAGGATAAAAAAAAAAAATATGAAAGAGAAATAAAAACAAATGTGGGTAAACCGAGAATAAATCTATAGAGAAAACAGTGAGGCAAATAATGTGGAGAAAAAATACTGAGAAGAAGAATAATACCCAGAAGGCAAAAACAAGTCAGGCTCATATTTCTCTCTCTCTCTCTCTCTCTCTCTCTTTCTCTCTCGTACCTACCTACCTACCTATCTGTCTATCTATCTATCTATCTATTCACCTGTCTGTCATCTTTATCTCCAGTGCTTTCTCCTGTTCCCCTCTGCTCTTTTCTCTTTCTCTCCTTTTCGTCTTCCCATCCCTATTTCTCCCCCTCACCCTCTCCCTTACCACCTTTTCCTCCCTAACGCCCCCGCCCCGACACCTCCCCTCAGCCAGCCTAGGTCAGTCAATGGTATCAATTCATCAATCCATCAATCACCCTGACAAACAACATTATCTCATCAATTACTGGGTTCGCTTCAATAAATCGAACAATTATTAGGTTCAGATAAACAGATCCATCAGTAATTACTTTCATTCAATCCATCAATAATGAGGTTTAAATAAGTTATTAGGTTCTTACAATTACAAGTTCATGGGTTCAATCAATCCATAAGTATAATGTAAAGTAAAGAAGAAAATAAAGAAAACTGGCAGCAAAAATTTCAGCCACCTAAATACTTCGAAAAATATCAATGTCGACGGTAGTTATATTCTTAAAAATAATTGTAAATTTTTTGTTGTGACAAAAAAAAAAAAATCGACGATAAATAATATGTGTATGTAATACGTATAAGTGAGAGAGAGATAGAGAGAGAGAAATGGAGAAATGAATTCCCAGAGCTAGGCAACTAAGGCCATATGGCCCCGCTGGGGTTACAGGAGGGAGCTACTCCTCCCGGCAACGGTAGCCCGGGCTAGGCTCGAACTTGCGACCTCCCGATCACAGGCTCAGCTCGCTACCACTGTGCTACCGCGCCCCCCAGAGAGAGAGAGAGAGAGAGAGAGAGAGGCGTAAAGGTGCTGAATACTCGATAAACTTTTATCAATAGTCTCTCTCTCTCTCTCTCTCTCTCTCTCTCTCTCTCTCTCCACCTATATCTATCTATGTATCTGTCTAAATTTGCCTGTCTATCTATCTGTCTCTTTATCTATCTGTCTAGATCAAACTGTCATTATCTCTCTATCTATCTATATGCGTGTGTGTATATATATATATATATATATATATATATATATATATATATAAATATATATATATATATATATATATATATATATATATATAAAAATAGATAGATATATTCACTTTCCATAGTCTCAGTTACACCCACACCCACCCACATACATTCTCACTCTCTCTCTCTCTCTCACACTCTCTCAGGTCATTCACTTTCCCCTACCAGCTCACCAAGAGGGGGGGAGGTATGCTTTAGGGGGGGGACACAGTCACCCAAAGGCATGTTGATGATTCTGAGGGGTAGGGGTAGAAGAAAGGAGGGGAAGGGGGAGGTGAAGGGAGCAGGAGGAGAGAAGGATTGTGGAAGGAAGAAGGCGGGAGAGAGGGAAAGGAAGGCCAGGAAAAGAGGGACGAAAGAGGGTGAGTGGGGATGGAAGGAGAAGAAAAGAAGGATAGGGGTGGAGGGAGGAAGGAGAAGGGTGGAGCAAGGAGGGAGGGACAGTTGGAGAGGTAGGGAGTGTGATAGGAGGAGGATGGGGAAAGACGGGGGGTGGACGAGGGGTAGTAAAGAGTGGGAGAAGGAGAGAGAGGCAGAGGAGGAGAAGGATGGAGTAGGGAAGGAGTTTAGAGTGGGAGGGAAGGAAGGTTCGAGAGGACGGGGGGGGGGGAGAGAAAGGAAAGGAAGGAACAGGGAAGAGGATGGGAGGAAGAGATATAAGGGGAGGAAAGTAGTGGAAAGGAAAGAGAGAGCGGTGGAAGAAAGGAAAGGATGTGAAAAGGGGGGGGGGTAGGAGTAAGACCGAGGGGAGAAAAAGATGAGGGACTGAAGGGCAAGGAAAGGAAGGGGACGGGAAAAGGAGGGAAGGGGAAGGCATAAAGGGAAGCCAGCAGTAGAAAGGAATGGAGAGGTGGTGGAGAAAAGGGTAAATGCAGGGTAAGAGCAGGGTAAGAGGAGGAGGGGAAGGGGAGGGGGGTAACTGCATAAAGAAGAAGTGGAGGGGTTTATAAGCGGCGATGAGTGGGCCGCGTGGGGACTGGGGGAGGGGGTAAAGGGTGGGGGTGAGGGATGAAGGGCTGGGGTTGTAAGTTGAGGAAGGCTGTCGGCTGGACCAGGAATTACCGACCCTATATCTTGGTCTTGAGGGAGTGGGAGAGGGGTTAAGTGGGGAGGAGAAGCAGGACAGGAAAGGGGAACAGAGGAAAGGGGTTGAGTGGGGAGGAGAGGAAAGACAGGGAAGGGGAACAGAAGGAAGGCAGGACAAGGAGAAAAGAGGGGAGGAGGGAGTGAGAAATGTAGAATGAATAAGAAATGAAAGAAGGGATAGAACGGGGGAGAGGAATAGATGGGCAGGGAGAGGTGCTTGAGGCGTAGGACGATTTGAGAGGGCATTTGGAAACAAGGGTAGTGGAGAGGACAGTATCGAAAGAACACGAGTTGGAGGGAGAGAGAAAAATGAGGTGGGGATGGAAGAGGGAGGGGTGGAGAAAACGGGGAAATGGAAAGGGAGTGGTGGAGAGAAGGGTGCGTAAAGGGAAGGGTGCTTAAAGGGAGGAGGGGAAAAGAGTGGGGATGATGAAGAGGCAGAGACAGCGAAGGGCTACGGTGGCCACAACTAAACCCCCATACAGTAGTGATGGAGGGAAGGTGGGGCGGAGGATTGTCCCGGGTCCGTAAAAGTTTCTGGAGTGGGATTGGCAGCCCACTCACGTCTCAGAGGGAGGGGAGGGGGAGGCTGGGAGAAGGACAGGAAGGGGAAGGGAGGAAAGGGGAGAAGGGAAGGATAGGGTGGGGGAAGGTAGAGGCAGGCAAGGGCAAGGAAGGAAGGAAGAGGAGGGGAGTGGAGAAGAGGGGAGAAGGGAGAGATGGGGTGAGGTATAGAAGAGGCAGGGAGGGAGAAGGCAGGACGGGGTAGGGACGAGGAGGGGTGGGGTGGGGATAGGAAATGAGGGGGTAAGCAGGGCAGAAAGTGGTAGGGTAAGGGGATATGGAGGGATGGTGGGGAAGGGTGGAGGCAGGGATGGGTGGGGTAAGGGGAGAGGGAGGGACGGAGAAGGGTGAAGGGCAGGGGGCGACAGGGGGGGTGGGGTCAAGGTGGGGCAGTGAAGGGTGTAGAAGAATAAAATCGGACGCTGGACGTGACGGAGGGGATACCAAACTGGGAAAAAAAATCGAGTGAAAGAGCCGAGGGTAAAACAGAGCAAGAAAAAATGGGGAAGGCGTCAGAGGGATGGGATGGAAAGCGGAGGAGAATGGAATAAGATATGAGGCTGGATACAGGCGTGGCTGGGGCAGGACAAGACAAAGGCAGGGCTGGATTATGTAGGATAGGGTTGGGATAGGATTGTGTAGGACAGGGTTAGGACAGGATAAAGGCAGGACATGGTTAAGACATACAGGCAGTTTACTTCAGGGTAAGGTTAGCCTGGGACTGAGCAAGGCAAGGTAGGGCAGGGCAGGGCAGGGATAGAATTGGACAAAACAGAGTGTGATTAGGATAGGGTACCGCAAAGGGAATGCAAAGAAAGGCAGGGAATGACACGACAGGGGTAAAGGAGAATAGAGGAAAGACAAGGCAGGATAGAACTTGGAATGAAGAGGCATGGTTGACCCCCCAAAAATTGTGAGAAGGAGACAGAACAGGACAAAGTAAAACACGACGAAAAAGAATATTCAAAAGGATAACACTGAAATAAATAAATAACTGGTACGATAGAGAGAGAGAGAGAGAGAGAGAGAGAGAGAGAGAGAGAGAGAGAGAGAGAGAGAGAGAGAGAGAGAGAGAGAGAGAGAGAGAGAGAGAGAGAGAGAGAGAGAGAGAGAGAGAGAGAGAGAGAGAGAGAGCCGTCGGAAAGGAAACTGAAGAGAACTTTAGTTAGAGGGAATTTCAGAGTCCTTGATCATGCCAGGTGAATAATGGAAGAGAGAGAGAGAGAGAGAGAGAGAGAGAGAGAGGAGACAGTATAGAGGGGCTCAGGAGGGAGACAGAACATTAAGGAGGAGGTAATGGAGGGAACGAGGAGAGGGCAGGATAGAAAAGGAGAAAATTAAGACAACACAGCAGCCATTCTCCTTAACCCTCGCCCCACACTGACTGTATTGCCACCTGATCTTTCTTTCCTTCTTCGATCTTACTCTCCCTCCTTGCCTATTCCCCTTCCTTCTTCTTGCCTTGCCATCCTTATCTCCTAATCACTGTAAATACCTCCACCAACGAAGTTGGAGAAGGTTATGTATTCACCTATGTTTGTCTGCTTGTTTGTCCGCACGATATTTCAGAAATTTCTCAGTGAAGTTCAATGAAATTTTGTGGAAGGGCGAACCATGGGCCAAGAAAGAATTAATTATATTTTGGGGCAGATCCGGATCCTAAGTATTCCACACAATATCTCCACGGATCCGGATCCGGATCCTTTTTAATAACAATGGCATTGGCGGAGGTATGCTCTCTCTGAGTGCTTCCTGGTTAGTTATGGTTATGGTCTTTAACAAAAAAAAAAAAAAAAAAGGAAAAAGAGAAAAGGGAAAGAATCCTCAGGTCTTTTGCTGTTTCCTTTCCTTTGTACTCCCTTGATATAAATTGCAGTTTCTCCATTATTTTTTCCTCTCCCTCCTCTTCCTTTCATTTCCTCCTTTCCTTCCTCCATTCCTCTCTTCCTCATTCTTACACCCATTTTTCTTTTTTTTTTTCTATGCCCCCCTTTCTTCTTTTCCTTTGCTCCCTTTCCATTTTTTCTTACTCCCTTAACTGTTTCCTTATGACTCACTTCCGTCTCCTCCCCCGCTCCTTTATTCTCTCTCCTTGTCTCATCTTTTCTCATCATTTTCTTTCCCTCCGTTTTCTCCTTCCTTACTTTTTTCCCCACTCTCTACACCCCCCCTTTTCCACTCCCTTGCCCCTTCCTTCCTCCTTCCTTCCCTTCCTTCTCCATCCCCACCTTCCTTCCTTACTTTATGCTGCTCACTCTTCCTACCTCACTTCCTTTCCTTCTTCCTGGTTTTCTATCTACTTTTCCTTTCCTTGCTTCCTTCTCTCCTTCCTTCCATCTGCACATTCCTCCTTCTTTGTTTCAGTTCCTCTTTTCCTGCTTTCCTCCATCCCCCAATCTATCCTCTCCGCTCCAGCTTCCTCTCTCCTTCCTTCTCTCTCCCCCTCTTTATCTAGGGAATCTCCTTCCACCCTTCCTTTTCCTCCCTCGTTCCTTCCTTTCCCTTCCACCTTCCTTCCCCCTTCCTCTCTTTCCCTAGGTAATTTCTTTCTTCCCTTCCTTTTCCTTTCTTCCTTCCTCTCCCTCCCTCCATCCTTCCTTTCCTTCTCCCACCTTCCTTCTCCCTTCCTTTCATTCCCTATGGCATCTCCTTCCTCTCTTCCTGTTCCTTCCTCCCTTCCTGTCCTCCTCCCTCCTGTTCCCTGTGACCCCTCCAAGTCGTCATTAGTGTGTAGTTCAGGTGTTGGGTTCGGTTGTTGGGTTCATGAGGCAGGTGTGTGTGTGTGTGTGTGTGTGTGTGTGTGTGTGTGTGTGTGTGTGTGTGTGTGTGTGTAGGTTTCTAGGTGTGGTCAGTCAGGTGTGTGGGTCCATAAGGTGCTGTTGTTTTTATTGAGCTGTTGTTAGGTAACCTCTTGATCTGTTCTACGGATATAACCAACACACACACACACACACACACACACACACACACACACACACACACACACACACACACACACATGGGTCAAATATATACACATTATTAACAAATACGTATACATGCATACATAGATACATACACACATAAAGAGAAACAGTGAGATACTAAATACTTAAAGACAAAAAGTGAGAGACAGGGATGAAAGAGAGGAGGGGGGGAGAGAAAAAGAGAATTAAAGAGAGAGCGAGGAGACGCAGTGTGGGAGGATGAAAGGGAATAGCACTTGTGAATAATGCATGAGAGAGAGAGAGAGAGAGAGAGAGAGAGAGAGAGAGAGAGAGAGAGAGAGAGAGAGAGAGAGAGAGAGAGAGAGTGATGTACAGGTAGGCTGTATCTCTGTCTTACTGAACCTGGGGGCATAATTACATTAAACTTTCTCTCTCTTTCTCTCTCTCTCTCTCTCTCTTTTCCACCTTGCTCTTATGGTTGTACTCAATGTGCCTTTGTAGACGTCGCAACACTTATTCCTCAGCGATTTATTTTGCATATTACACCTCAATTTCCTCTTGTATATTATTGATGGAGACTATGTCAGTATTAAAACGATATAAGCAGCATGCAAGAAGAATATTAATGTGTAATTAGCAAAACAAATCGCTAAGGAAAAGGCGCTACGTAACCTTCTATACCATCTAGACTACTGGTCCTGGTCTTCCTTTTCTCACCCTCTCATAACGTTAATTTCTATACACTTGAAATAAAAATATACCTAATAATTAAATACACCTAAGAAATTACTGGAAATATATCCATAACTAAATAATCAAGTAAATGAATTTAGATTTAGCACTTATTCAAAATGGACCAATTTTAATCAGGAAAATATTAATGCTAAGAAAAAGTTGAAATTATCTAATGAATAAATGTATGACCATGAAATAATTATAAATGATGAAATAAATAAATCAGGAGGTCCAAAGATTATAAGAGTAATATACTTTAATATGTACTGTACATCCATGAAGTAGAACAGCTAAAGATAAAATAATATATACCTTCATGAGCAGCATACATAAATATTTAAATAAACAAACAAATACAGAACTAAACACAGAAATAAGAGAGCAAAACTATCCACTTTCCCTGCCGCCTCTGAGCCGACCAAACACTGTGCGGGATTGTGTTTTGTTCTTTTGTTATTGTTAGAGGTATTCCCCAGCCCGAGGTTTAAAAGGCCCGCGGCTGTATTTAAAGGGCTATTGTTATTCCACTATTGTTTACTGGGTTTTACGACAGCCCTGTGCCTAAAAAAAAGGAAGTTATTTTTAGTTGTGGTTAAATTTAGAGGTGTTATTATTAGTTCTATGTTTTAAAATGAAGGTGTAGTAAGTTAAGGCTAAACATACGTGATATTAGTGTTCTTAATGAAGATAAAAATACCTGATGCGGGAGCCTCAGGGTACTTAGGTTAATGGCCTTTGCGTAGTATGAGGGTCATTTTGTGTGGTGTGGTGTGGTGTGGTGTGGTGTGGTGTGGTGTGGTGTGGTGTGGTTTGGTGTGGTGTGGTCTTACTGAAAGTGCTAAAGTCTACAGAAGTGTATGAAAAAAATTCGTGTAACAATCTTTAGTGGGCGACACTGGGACAAAGCCGCTCCTTCAGATGTTCCAGCATCTACAAATAAATACACTGAAATTCCTGTTCTTAATAACCGTATTATTGTTTGTCCTGTGTTTATAAAAATAAGCGTGCTATTGTCAATCCTGTGTTTAAAAATAATGCCATTGTTATTCCCGTGACTATAAATAGAAGAGTTATTGTCAGTAATATGCATCAAAATACTGTCAGCCGTGTGCTCTAAATAAAGTGATATTGTTAGTCCTGTGCTCAGAAATTGGAGTGATATTGTTGGTCCTGTGTTTGAAAAGACTCATTATCACTGGATTAATAGTTGAGTAAGCATCTCTTGGAGCTGTCCTCTCCCTGAGTCACTCCTTAAGGATCTTTAGACGCAAGGTTCTTCACTTCATGCTCTTCTCTCCCCTCTCCTACCTTTCCCTTCTCCTCTCTTCCCTTTCCTTCCCTAAAACCTCACCTTCCTCCCTTATCACTTCACCTCCCCTCCCTATCCCTCACCATCTTTCCATATTACTACTCACTTTTATTCCAACCTCTTCTATCCCGTTCACATCTCGCCTTCTCTCTCTTTTACATCATCCCTCCATCACCTCCCCATCTTTTCTCAAATCTCACCTTCCGTCCCCTAACTTCTCACCTCCCCAACACCCTACCATCTCCGTAAAGTATTTGACTCCACCTCTCCTCTCCCTTGTACAACACTTCTAAGCAGCTTCCCATTATGCCCAACACTTCTCGCCATAGCCTCATCTGCTCCTCCCCTCCTCATCTTCTCCCCATCTTTCCTATAACACTCCCTAGTACTCAGAAACACCCATTTTTCCTAAAACTTCCGCCACCCATCACACCACCTCCCCTATCCCATGTATATCCCATTTCCTTTTCACTCTCACCCTAATCTCTCCTGAGCCTCACATCTTCCTCTCATCCTCCTCCACCGTTTTCTTTGTACTTCTCTCACCTTCATCTCAATCTTTTCCCCTCCACTACATTCCCTCTCCCCCTTTATTTACCTCCCTCCCCATCCATTTTTCCTCCTCCACGATCTTCCCCTCTCCCATCTTCTACTTCTATTTCCCTTCCCCTCCCCATTGCCATCTCCCTTTCTCTTCCTTCTCCAATCCCCTCTTCCATCTCTGAACCTCTCTCCCTTTTTTTTTTTCCCCCTTCTCTCCTCCCCCTCCTTCCCCCCTCCCCCCCTCTCTCTCTCTCTCTCTCTCTCTCTCTCTCTCCCTCTCTCTCTCATTTATCCTCTTTCTCTTCTCTTTATTCCTCCTCTTAGCGCTATTTTATCAATATTTCTCATCTACCTCCCCACTGGATTCCTCTTTTCCTCAATTTCTTTTCTCCCCTCTACTTCCCCATACCTCACCCTAATCTCTCCTGCCCACAACAACCCCACTTTCGATTTCCCTCTCCTCCGTCCCCTCGCCCCTTCGCCTGTGGCCAGATGGACGATGGACAAGATTGGTCACGAGACAGTCTAAAAGGGGAGAGAGGGGCGAGTTGCCACAAGGTATACAGGTTCCCCCTTCCCCTCTCTCTCTCTCTCTCTCTCTCTCTCTCTCTCTCTAAATTCTATCTCTTGCTCTTTCTTACGTCTCCTCTTTATCTCTGTTGTTTTATTTTAGGTTCTTTTTCCTCTCTTTATTTATCACAACCTTTTCCCCTATCCACTTGCCTCTTTCGTGTGTTTTTTTTTCTCTTTCCTCTCTTTCTTGTTTCTCTTTGGTTTGTCTTATTTCCTCGTTTCTTTATTTTATTGTCCTCTTTGCCTGTGTGTGTGTGTGTGTGTGTGTGTGTGTGTGTGTGTGTGTGTGTGTGTGTGTATGAATAAATTTATATGTATTTAGATAGATAGATAGATAGATAAATAGATATCATATACTCTCTGTCCCATTCGGAACTAAGTGCCCTAGGCTGGGCTGCCGTAATCCTACTGGTAGTTATACCGTAGCCCCCACCTATATCCTACTCGTTTATGAACAGGAGACTACCAAACGCTCCTGGCAGCATTTTACATACAGTAACTAAAAGCCTCAAGCCAATTCCAAAAGATTAGAACCTTTCTACGTAAAAGCTTTGTAACACAAATAATAATAATAATAATAATAATAATAATAATAATAATAATAATAATAATAATAGTCCTAGGTACAAAGTGAAGGTCGACAGTAGAGGGAAGAACGAGAAAGTGTGATCTGAATATAATAAAGGAACAAATGCACAACTAATGAAGACAGTAAAGTATAAGCACCAAAAAGGGAGCTTATGGCACTATGTAGAAAGTAATGGTCTTCAGCAGAGGACCTAGATCGGCAATGTAATCTGAAAATATGGGGTGGTGGTGGTGTAATCGAAAGCCCACTTGTAATGCATCCAAAAGGTGTTGGGTTCGATTCTAGTACCGGTCATGATATCTTTGTGACAATGTTCTTCTCTATCTTTGCTTTTTCGTACCTGGAAATAGAATAGGGACATGAAATATAAATTAAACGGATGTGTGTCATAGCTTTGGAAGAAAACTGAGACTCAACATGCAAACCTGATTACTTGTGATCATCGTATACTTGATAGGCATTATTTTCCTTCTATCTTTAAACATCTTCCTCATATTTAATACATCCTAAGTTACTTCAAATCGTAAGTCGCCTTTTCTGATTTTCCACGTTTGATTCGATTGACAACACTTTGCAATATTAACAAAAATCGCTAATCGAACTTTCACTGCTACCGAAACAGTTGATTTGAGAGTTTCAGCTAATTTACTGCACAAAAACACAAGGAATATTTGTGACACTGCAAGGCACCTCCCTGACACATATACCAGAGAGAGAGAGAGAGAGAGAGAGAGAGAGAGAGAGAGAGAGAGAGAGAGATTTAGTCACTTCAGTACCACGATATGTAAAAGAGTAAGAAGTAGCATATGGAAGGGTTGGTGTGGGTAAATGTAAGGTAAAAGGTTTCTGTAAAAGGAAATGGATATATATTGGTATTTTATATATATATGACCTTAAAACACCGCAATATGAAAGAGAGTTATTGGTGGTATGAAAAAGAGCTGGTGTGGGTACAAGTAAGATGAAGAGTGGAATGAAAGAGAGCACTACCAGGTATACTTACACTCTGTACCTACACACTCCCTGGACCACCTCATTATGTAACAGAATTAGTGGTGGGACGTGAAACAATTGGTGTGGGTACGTGCAAGGAGGAAATGTGTTTGGTAAAAGAAAGGGTCGTATATCTGAGCCTTGTGCGTACATTATCACAAAAATACAGTCATATGGAAAGGAATTTGCTGTAGACTGTGAAATAGTAAGTGTGAGTACGTGTAAGGCAGAAGTGCGGGAGAAAAGAGAGGGTTTTATATATACGAAATTTGTATGCACGTACATTGTTCTGAAAATGCCAAAACTGTGTAAAAGAATCAGTGTTAGGATGGGAAACAAATGGTGTGGGCACATGTACAGAGGACGTGTGTGGGCAAAAGAGAGGGGTTATATAAATACGAACTCTGAAAATGCGTTGTCCAAAAATACCAAAAATATGCAAAAGAATTAGTACTGGGATGTGAAACAGGTGGTGTAGGTACATTTCAGGAGGACGTGTGTGGGTAGAAAAGAGGGTTATATATTTGTGTGACTGGGGCCGGCCCGGTGACTAGCCCTGAGCCGCTAAGACGGGGGGATCACCACAACGACCAGGAAGGGAAGGGGGCTGGGGAGAGGGGACAGGGGAGAGGGGAGAAGGGTGGGGGACAGGGGTGAGGGGAAAAGGGAGGGGAGACAGGGGAGAGGAGAAATGGGAGGGAAGGGGAGAGGGGAGAAGGGAGGGCAGGGAAGAGGTAAGAAGGGAGACAGGATAGGAGAGGGGAGTGAGAAAGAAAGAGCAGGAAAAATTCACAGGGAGAGATGGAATAGAGAAGAAAAGGCAGGAGGTGAGAAAAATGAAAAGAGAAACATGGAAAGAAATGAGAGAGATGAGAAGCAAGGGAGAGGAAGGGGAGGTAAGGGAGACGCGAAAAGATGAGTAGGGGAGAGGAAGGAATAGCGGCAGGGGAGGAATGGGGAGTGGGGAAGAAGGGCTAGAGGAAAAAATGATGACAACAGGACATGGAGCGGAGAAACTAAGGAAAGACAGGAGGTCAGGAAGAGAGAAAAGGGAAAACACTTGAGAGAAAGTAAGGAAGGAAAGAAGGAAGGAAGGGAGGAAGGAGAGATGTGAGAAGGGAGGGAGAGACGAGGAGGAAGGGAAGGATCGGGGAATGAGAGGGAGGGAGATAGGGAGAAGAAGGGGAAGGGGGAATGATGAAAGCCAAAAAATGTCGAGCAAAGTAAAAGAAATGATAACAGGAATGAAGGAAGAGGAGAAAACATGCAGGGATGAGCAAGAACAGAAGAAAGTGTGGAAAGAGAGGGAGAAGAAAAGAGGGGACGAGGGGAGAGGAATAATGAAGAAGGTGAGAGAGGGACAGGGCAAGGGGACTCAAGGAAGATAGGATAAAGGGAAGAAAGAAAGAAGAAACGAGAGGGACAGACTAGAGAAGAAAAGAGTAGGAGAGAGAGGGATGAGAGCTTATAAAAAGGAGAGAGAGAGAGAGAGAGAGAGAGAGAGAGAGAGAGAGAGAGAGAGAGAGAGAGAGAGAGGAAAATATACCATTACATGCAAAGCAGGCGAGTGTCCAATCGGTAGCAGAGACGAAAATACAGGAAGAGGAGAAACGAATAAAAAAAAAGAGAAAGAAAGAGAGCGAGAGGGAAGAGAAAAAGAAGATACTGTGTGGCTAAAAAGAGAAGAGAGCAGTTGTGGAGAAAAGAGAAACACATGGGGTAATAAATTTAACAAAGGGATTAATAAGAATGAGAGAAATGAAAAAAAAAAAAAAAGGATAGAGAAGTGAGCAATTACGGAGAGAGAAGTGAATGTGAAAAATGACAGGCACGAGAGAGAGAGAGAGAGAGAGAGAGAGAGAGAGAGAGAGAGAGAGAGAGAGAGAGAGAGAGAGAGAGCCACAAAAAGAAAATCCCATAGTATAGCATGACGTAAATAGAGAGTGGGGAGGGGGAGGGGAAATAAAAGAGAACCAAGAGGGGTTTTAAGGGCAACAATTATCATTCCTAAGGGGTGCATGACCACGAGAAGGGGACACGGGGGAGAGGAGGGGAGGAGGGGGAAGGTCACGCGATGGAAGGGGGGGATGGGGAAGGAGAGGGGAATAAGTAACAGGCAGTGAGAAGGGAAGGGAGGGGACTGAGAGATAAAGGAAGGAGATGGGAGGAAAAGAGGGGAAAGGGGAGAGGGGAAAAGGGAGAGAGAGGGAAATAAGAAACAGGCAGTGGGAAGGGAAGAAGGTAGGGGATTAAGGAGGGAAAATGTGCAAGGGGATGGGAAGAAAAGAGAGAAAAGAGGAATGAGAGAAAATTAGAATGTGTATGAGAGAGAGAGAGAGAGAGAGAGAGAGAGAGAGAGAGAGAGAGAGAGAGAGAGAGAGAGAGAGAGGAAAATGGAATAAGGGGAAATAAGTAAACAAACGTAGATGGGGAAGAAAAAAAATGAATGAGAAGGGAAGCAGTGAACGGTAATAAAGGCAAGGAAAAGCGAGCATAATAAACCAGTCTTACAAACCTAAACTTAGCAAAAAAGAAGACACGAATTACACTAAAACTAATCAGCCATGTCGAACAGAGATAACTAAGAGAAAATCAAAGGGACAAAATTATTAAAAGACATAAGAACTGAAATTATCCGCAGCCCAGTAACAAAAAAAAAAAAAAAAAAATATGACAAAATTTTTTCGACCATATAGGAAAAATAACTTCGTAAGAGGAAAAAATAACATCGTAGGAGGAAAAAAAATAACTTCGTAAGATTGAAATAAAATGCAAAATATTGGCTGAATCGGAAAAAAAAACTCCCAACGCTGTGGAAAATAAATCACCAAGAAAATAAATACAGTGACATTAAAACCAAATGAAAATTACCTCACGTCAAATATGAATATCCAGAAAAACAAAAAATATTTCCACATATTAAGATAGAAAATACACTATAGTCGCGGCGCGCGACTCTGAGGTTGTTATTATCGTGCTCTGGCAACCTACCATTCAAAAGTGCGTCTGATTTCGTGTATAATATGAGACGCATGTGATTCGTGTATAATATGTTCGTACATAATAATATTAGTCTATAATATATTCGTGCATAATAATATGATTCATGTATAATATGATACGAAATCAGACGCACTTTTGAATGGTAGGTTGCCAGGGTACGATAATGACAACCTCAGAGTCGTGCGCCGCGACTATACTTGCCCATCACAAACAATTAAAGACATTAGGGCATTTTTACGTGGGTCAAAAAATCTGAGAGAGAGAGAGAGAGAGAGAGAGAGAGAGAGAGAGAGAGAGAGAGAGAGAGAGAGAGCAAAGCAAATAATAAAGGAGAAACTTTACTGAAAAATGAGATCAAAGGAAGAACTCAAAGAGGGGAAGAAATACTATAGAGCGGGAAAGAAAAGATAGTCCCCATATTAAGAAAATATTAAAGAGGGAGGAGATAAGAAAAAAAGAAGAAAAGGAAAGATTACATACAAACATACAAACATACAAGTATAAACATTCACATGCCATGCACATACACATATAATGGTAGCAGCCTCTTGTACACACACACACACACACACACACACACACACACACACACACACGCCGATATATACGCACACGCACACATGCGACACACACAGCCTACGCACACGCACTGCAGATAATAAAATATTCCTCTCAGGGAAACCCGTGGGAGGTTATGAGAGAGAGAGAGAGAGAGAGAGAGAGAGAGAGAGAGAGAGAGAGAGAGAGAGAGAGAGAGAGAGAGAGAGAGAGAGAGAGAGAGGAACTTTATGAGGTAGAGGAGGAGGTACATATGAAAAAAAAGTAGAAAAAGAATAAATATGAAAAGAAATAAGATCCAGGCCATGATATAAATAATGCTATGGACTGGATAGGGCTGGGTAATGGTTTAAATGGGACAGGGATATGCTATATATAAGGGTAAGTAATGGTTTCAACAATGGTAGGTCATGGTAG
Organism: Coenobita brevimanus; assembly: GCF_032717465.1. Lineage (NCBI taxonomy): Eukaryota > Metazoa > Arthropoda > Malacostraca > Decapoda > Coenobitidae > Coenobita > Coenobita brevimanus. The sequence continues at coordinate 54,566,179 of NC_137053.1, forward strand.
GGTTAAGTTATGGTAGTATTAGGGTTAGGTAATGGTTTATGTATGGTAGCCTTATGGTTTATATAAGGTTACGTTGTGGTTTATGTAGAATTAGATCGTGCTGACAATAGGATTATGTTATGGGTTGAATAGGGTTAAGTAATGTCTCCATCACACACACAGACAGACAAACAGACACAGACAGAAAGACAGACAGACAGAGAGACAGACAGACAGAGAGACAGACAGAGAGACAGACAGACAGACAGACAGACAGACAGACAGACACACACACACACACACACACACACACACACACACAATTAGCAAGACTTGATCCCCATATAATAACACAGATCTTTAGTCAATCAGTCGGAAACACACACACACACACACACACACACACACACACACACACACACACACACACACACACACACACACACACACACACACACACACACACACACACACCTCCCTAACCAACACACATCTCTAGTCGTTCGGAACAGATTACCGTACATAAACAAACCAATGGCTCTCCCCTACCAGATGTAGCAGGAGAGAGAGAGAGAGAGAGAGAGAGAGAGAGAGAGAGAGAGAGAGAGAGAGAGAGAGAGAGAGAGAGAGAGAGAGAGAGAGAGAGGAGGGGAGGGGAGGAAGAGGGAGGGGAATGGGAACCAAAGAAACAGGTAGGGGGAGAAAAGGGAGTGGATGAAAACAGAAGGGAGAGGTGGGGAGACCTATACCGGGAAGAGACAGTGGGGAGAGGAAACGACGAGAGATGAAGACAAAAGAAGAAGAAAAATGGAAAGGGGAGAGGGAATGGGGGGAGAGAGAGAGAGAGAGAGAGAGAGAGAGAGAGAGAGAGAGAGAGAGAGAGAGAGAGAGAGAGAGAGAGAGAGAGAGAGAGAGAGAGAGAGAGAGAGAGAGAGAGAGAGAATTGAGAAAAAAAGGAAGAGAGAAGTAAGGAAGAGAGAAACGGGAAAGGAGACGATGTGGGGGTGAGTTGAGGCAGGTGGAGAAATGGGGAAGGGTAAAGGTGAAGGGAGGAAAAAGAGAGAAAGGGGGGGGGAGAAGAGAGAAGGAAGAGGGAAGATCAGAGAAGGAGGAGGAGGAAAGAACAGAGAAATAGGAGGAGGGAAGAACATAGAAGGAGGAGGAGGGAAGAACAGAGAAGGAGAAGGACCGAAGAAGAGAGAAGGAGAAAGAGAAAAGAAGAGAGGAAGAGGAGAAGGAAAGGAGAAAGATGAAGAAGGAGGAAGGAGAGACAGGGAAGAGGGAAGAAGAATGACGAAGAAAGGGGAAGGAGAGTTAGGGAAGGAGGAAGGAAAAAGAGGAAAGGGGAAAGGAAAGAACGAAGGAAGGAAGAGAAAAGGAGGGAGGGAGGGAGGGAAGAAAGGAGGTAGGAAGCGAGCTAGGGGGAGGGTCAACATGAGGGGGGGGGACCATCGATAGTTTTTGTTTACACTGGGGGTCGGTAAATTTAGGGAAGGGGGCGACGGGGCTGAGAGAGAATTGGACTTCCCCTTGAAGCCCGGGTGACGTCCTTTCTATAGTTCTTTCACCTAAACTTGACCCAAGCTTTTGTCCTCTTTTTTTTTTTTTTTTTTTTTTTTTTTAGTCTATTTCATGTAGCTCAGTGGCAGAGAAAGACAATGCCCCGTCTATACATCTTTTCCATAGCACTGCTTCGTGACTAGTATTATATTCTAGGAGTTAATCTATTGCCACAGCTCAACACTCAAAACGAAGAGATGGCAGGTCTAGGCCAAGTTCAAGGAGTATAGTATATTCTTGCTGTTACCAGACGATTTTATTCAGCTCTAGGAAAGACCTCTCGTGGTGAATGGGATTTATTTAGGCAGTATCAAACCCCTCCAGTTCGAAAAGTCTATCCCAAGCCGAATGAAATCGTCCCTAGACAGCATTAATAAACGGAAAAAAATCGTCCTCGGATTAAGTGGGCAAAGGGGATTGAAAATGACGTAGATTTATTATATTCTCGCTACTACAAAGGGATTTTATTTTGTTTTAGGGGGGATTTCTCGCAGCAATGGGATTAATGAAGGTTCTGCTCAATCCCCTGTTATCAGAAAAGTCTCTTCAGTGTGCAACATTTTTTTATGATAGCAAGATTAAAAGAAGTAATAGGAGAGAAGCCATCATGGGAGATAAGGATTTAAGGGGAGACTAGAATTTCAGGGGGACAGTCCTAAGGGGGAAGGGGACCTTAACCCTAGATAGGTAATGTGAGGTCTCAGAAACCCCAGTCACCGAAATTTAATTTTTAAAAATATGAACATAAGGTCTACAGATCTGTCCGTCTCATTACCTTCCTGCCTCGTGATGCTCTTCATGGGGGTGATGGGGTCATAGCTGTACCTGGCTCTGATTTTGCTCTATAGAGCCATTGGGGTATGTCAGACCCCAGGTTACCTATAATGTAACCTCAGTTGAGCCCTCTTGTGATTTTTCTATTTCAATTTGCTGTCTTTCTCCTTTTGTATACAGAAGGTCCCAACATCGGTCTACTGCAGACCACCCAAGGAATCATGATATTACTTTTCAATTTTGCAAGATTTAATTTTAAAATTTGTATACCTAAAATTTAATCATTTTTGTATAAACTTTAAAAAAAATATTTTTTCAATTAAACTTTATTTTTTCTGGCCCTATTTAAAGGTAAGGGGTTGAATTGTTTGTGTATTGAAGCATTTTAAAATATCTCAAACGGAAGTATTTTTTTTTTAGTTTTTTTTTCCGTGGGGTCCGTCAGACCCCACGTTACCTAATATAATAACAAAAGCAAGATTACCTATCTAGGGGAAGGAAGGGACGTTAAGGGGAACAGGCCTAAGGGGGAACTGGGCCCTGAAGGGGAAATGAACACGGAGGGGCAATGGGCTTGAGGGGAACGATGAAGGAACACTGAAATAGAGTGACTGAAAGGACGATTAAAATAAAGACTGACAAATAAAAAGCGAATGAAACATACTCGTAGAAAGAGGGGTTTAAGGGAAGACTGGCTTATGGGTTATCAAACAAAGGAAGACTGGCTTAAGGACAAACAAAGGAAAACTGGCTTAAGGGGAAACAAACAAAGAGAAGCAGCCTTAAAAAAGTAATGGAGAGAGAGAAAACTGCTTTAGGGAGAAAAACTGGCTTAAGGGAGAAACTAAAATAAAGGAGACGGGCTTGGTGGAGAGAGAGAGAGAGGGAGGGTTGTTGAGAGAATTTATTTCACGTGAATTCTCTTTTTATTGTTTTCTCCTGCCTTAATAAATTTGTTTCATTGCTGCCTCCGCCTACTCTCACTCTCTCTCTCTCTCTCTCTCTCTCTCACACACACACACACACACACACACACACACACACACACACACACACACACACACACACACACTATTTCCCCTCCCCTTCCTCTCCTCACTCCATCCTCTTCACTGAATCTTCCCCCCTCCCCCCCCTCTCTCTCTCTGTCTCTCTCTCTGTCTCTCTGTCTCTCTCTCTGTCTCTCTTCTCTCTCTCTCTCCAACCTTTATTGACTTAGCTACGTCAATACCACTCTTTTTTAGATTTAAATATAACTCTCTCTCTCTCTCTCTCTCTCTCTCTCTCTCTCTCAACAACCAACAGAACCACGTATAACTGGTTCACTGACGATCCATCCATTTCAGTCAACCCTCATCACACAGCCCCACTCCCATACACACCCACGGGAGAAAAAAAAAGTTTATTTTTTCTTCTACTTCCCACCCTCGAGAGGAAAGAAGAAAGAGGAAGGGAGAGGAGAAAAGAGGAATGGAGAGGGAGAAAAGAGGAAGTGGGAGGGAAAAAAGAGGAGGAAAGTTAACCACGCCTCCGACCACCATCAAAGTCTCTTTCCACGCACCCTTAAAGAAAGAAAGAAGGAATGATAGTCACCCACCCTTCACCCTCCTCCTCTTTCCTTCCCTCCCCCATGCATTTTTAAAGAAGGGAAGAAAAACGAAAAAATACAAGAAGAGAAATCATTCACCCATCTCCCAACCATCACCACCTCCCCTTTCCGTACGAAGTAAAATAAAAATCATCATCCGGACCTCCTTTCCCACCCTGAATAATAAATAAAATAAATAAAAATCTCCCAGCCCCCACGCAGGACCACCTTCCCCCTCCCATACATTCTCAAAAATATGAATAAATGAATAAACAAATATGCACTGTAACTAACTGAACCATAATTACAAAAATATTACGTTCACTCGGCTTCCCACTAGCACCCCCTTCCCTGGAAATAAATAAGCAAATGAAGAAATAAAGAAAGAAAACAGAGAAATAAAGGCTAATAAGCTATAATCACCTAATCTTCCATCACCATTAACTTCTCTTATCCATAAAATCGAAAGAGAAAATGAATGAGACAACCTGAACAGGGTCCAAGCCGGACTGAAACTGTTGCATCTCCCCAGTAAGCACGTCTTTCATGTGTGGAGTTATATCCTACTATACTTCTTCAATATACTTTCACACACCAGCTAGCTCATAAAAATATAAACATATAATGATATAAAAAGATTCTCTCAACTCTCTCTTTCTCTCTCTCTCTCTCTCTCTCTCTCTCTCTCTCCCCTGAAGGACAGTTTAAGACCCATCTAGGCGTGACTCACATAGAACTTCTTTTTCTCTTTTGTTTCTCCCTCCTTCCTTACCATCCCTTACTCTCCTTCTTCCCTCCTTCCTCCCTTACCTCTCTTCTTCCCTCCTTCCTCCCTTACCTCTCTTCTTCCCTCCCTACCTACATCCCTACATTCTTTTCTTCTCTCTTACCTCCTTATTTGCTTTCTTTCTTTCACTCCATCCTCCCTTCCCTCTTCTTTCTCCCTAAATGTTTCTGTGTGTGTGTGTGTGTGTGTGTGTGTGTGTGTGTGTGTGTGTGTGTGTGTGTGTGTGTGTGTGTGTGTGTGTGTGTGTGTGTGTGTGTGTGTGTCTCCTCCCTAATTTTCCTTTGCTACTTCCTTGCATCTCTGTCTCTGTCTCTGTCTCTGTCTGTCTGTCTGTCTGTCTTTCTGTCTGTCTGTCTCTCTCTCTATCTCTATTTCTTTCCAACATCACCTCTCACCGTTCCCGCTCCTTTCCTCTACTTCTCCTCCTCTTCCCTCTCAACCTTTATCTTGTGCCTCTCCTTTCTTTCCTCTACATTTCTCTCCTCTTCCTTCTTTCCCCTAACGCCTCTCTGTTCCTCCTTTTCCTTCACCCTCATACTTCATCATGTCTTCCCTCCTCCCTTCTCCTTTATTTTTTCCTTCCATTCACTGCTTCACCATTTCTTCTCCCAAATCTTCTTCCTTTCATGCATCTAATTTTATTCCTCACCTCCTTTCGTCTTCCACTCCTCCTTTCTCTCTCTTTCTCTTCCCTCCCTCCTTTTCTCTCCGTCTGTTATGCTCCCCTACAGTAACTCTCATCTCCAATAACTTCTTCCCTTCTCTCCACACCTGCTGTCTCATATCTGTCTTTCCCTCCCCTACCCCTCTTCCCTCCACCTTCCATATTCCCATTTCCTCCTCCAGACTTTCCCTTCCCTTTCGTTTTCTTCCCCTCTCTCTCTTTCTTCCTTTCCTTCCATCTTCTTCACTTTCGCCTTCTCCCCTCCTCTGCAGACTTTTGCTCCTTCCCATTCTCTCCTCCTTTTCTTCCTTTCCCTCACTTCCTCCCGGTTCTTCCTCCAACCAATTTCCCTCCCCACTTCCCATTCTTCCAGTCGAAACCTTCTCTCCACTCCTTTTTTCTTCCCTCTCCTCCCATCCTCCACTTCATTCCATCTGTCCTTCCTCCGCCTCTCTACCCATTCTTCCATCTTCTCCCCTTCTTCTTCCCCTCTCCTTCCCCCTCCGTCCCTCTCCTCTTCTCATTCCCTCCTCCCATCCTCTTGCCTCTTACCATTCTTCCATCCTTCCACTACCTCACCTTCCCTTTCCCTCTCCCTCCCTATCCTTCTTCTTCCCTCTCCCTCACCCTCCCTATCCTTCTTCTTCCCTCTGCCTTTCTCTCTTTAATTCTCCTCCCTCTCTCTCCCCCCTCCCTCCCCCCTCCCCCTCAGAGTGAGTTGCCAGCCATGTTATTACCGTAATAAATTCCACAGAGGCCAAAGACGACAGTGGAGGGGGAGGGGGAGTGAAGGGGAGGGGGAGTGCAGGGGAGGGAGACTGATGGGGAGTGGGAAGGAAGAGGTGGGATGGAAAGAGACGGAAGGGAAAGGGGTGCAGGAATGAACGGGTGGGGGTGAAGAGGAAGGGGGAGTGAAGAGAAGAAGGGAAGGGGAGGGAAACAGGAGGAAGGGGGTTTGAAAGTGGGGTGGACTGAAGGGGGAGGTGGACTGAAGAGGAAGGGGGACTGAAGGGGGAGGGGGACTGAAGGAGGAGGTGGACCGAAGAGGGAGGTGGACTGAAGGGGGAGGAGGACTGAAGGGGGAGGTGGACTGAAGGGAGAGCGGGGGAAGGGGAATGAACGGGGAGAGGGAGTGAAGAGGGAGGAAGGAGGGGACTGAAGAGGGGGGAGAGTGGGGACTGAAGAGGATGGAGGAGAGGGACTGAAGAGGAAGGGGGGACTCTGCTAACCCCAAGTACATCTAAATTCTCGGTCGTAATTAACCTGTTCAGGCCGAGGACGCATTTCTCATTTACCTCCTGCAAATATCAGACTCTTATTCACCTCAGAGGGACATTATTTAATAGGGGGGTTAAATATACTGGAGCCCTTACCTATAGTCTATTTGTTTTTATTTGACAGAACTGGGCCACTCCCAAAATGAGAATAAGTCGGGATTGCGTGAAATTCGATGAGCCTTAATATGTAATACGAGTCGCCTTGGTTACTAGTCCAATCAACCTTACAGCCTAACTACACATGGCCGTCAACAGAGCTGTAAGGGGTTAGAGATTTTGTTGGATAGAGTAAATCTCCTGTAACCCCCCCCCTTCGCTCTTATACGTCATTCCAGGTTGAATAAAATCGTCTGAAGGTAACAAAAATATACTGAAAAAATCTAATTCAAGGGGTTAAGGTCTTGCTTTGTAACACCCCTTCATTTCGGTGACGTATTATTTATTTCAATCTGGCTTCATTCAGACGATTTTATAGAATATTTTTGCAGTGAAGTGATTACAAAAACTTCCATTAACCCTCTCACAGCCTGTCCTCTCTCTCTCTCTCTCTCTCTCTCTCTCTCTCTCTCTCGCTGAAGAAAAAAAATCTGAAAGTACCAAGTAAAATATTCGAAATACGTCGCCACGTTGAAAGGACTGAGAGTAAAATTATTCCATTCGTTTAATCACCTTCATCAAGTTAATTCTTTTACTTCTAATGGCGCCTGGTGGTCTAGTGGTCAGGACGCCCCAGTTGGAGTGAGGATCTTGCATAACTAGATCCCTGAGAGGCGACTGGAGGGTTTTCGATCATGCAGTGCCACCAAGGGAAGTAGCCCAGTCATCCACCTCTACATATACTGGACTAGCCTCGGGACCCTACGCTTCGATGGGGGTATTATAGGGGTGACTGTTACCCTCCTTTTTTTTCCTTTACATAAATCGAGAAAGTAAACAAGATCTTCGAATTTTAGGACATAGTATTTTATGTTTACGTATTTTTAAGCTTTAAGGACAAAATATTCCAGCCATTTACTTCGTCTACACTCATTTTTAAGTCAGTTACTTCTAGCTCATTATTAAGGTAAGCCTCGCGGACATACTTCTAGCCTACATTCATGGGTCTTGAGAAAGTTTAAGGACAGGTGAATATTGCCAATTAACAGTAGATATAATTCAAGGTTTTAAGTTTGGTCGTGGAATATAATTAAGTTCAGCATTCACTATCCGGACTCATTCAGACATCATTTCCATGGTTAACTCTTTCACTCAGCTTGGTGCAGACATTAGTCCTTTCGTTAATTATTTCCAGTAGCTCAGTAATAGAAGAGGACAATAGTGCTGCTCTGCCTCTCATTTATTGCACTTCCTGACTAGCATCATATTCTAGTGTCAGTCTCTTGGCACCATATTCTAGTGTCAGTCTCTTGGCATTATATTCTAGTGTCAGTCTCTTGGCATCATATTCTAGTGTCAGTCTCTTGGCATTATATTCTAGTGTCAGTCTCTTGGCATTATATTCTAGTGTCAGTCTCTTGGCATTATATTCTAGTGTCAGTCTCTTGGCATTATATTCTAGTGTCAGTCTCTTGACATTATATTCTAGTGTCAGTCTCTTGGCATTATATTCTAGTGTCAGTCTCTTGGAACCATATTCTAGTGTCAGTCTTTTGGCACAATATTCTAGTGCCAGTCTTTTGGCATTAATATTCTAGTGTCAGTCTCTTGGCATCATATTCTAGTGTCAGTCTCTTGACATTATATTCTAGTGTCAGTCTCTTGGCATTATATTCTAGTGTCAGTCTCTTGGAACCATATTCTAGTGTCAGTCTCTTGGCACAATATTCTAGTGTCAGTCTCTTGGCACAATATTCTAGTGTCAGTTTCTTAGCACCATATTCTAGTGTCAGTCTCTTAGCACCGTATTCTAGTGTCAGTCTCTTGTTACAGCTCAGCATACATGGTTGAGAGACTGAAATGTTCCTAGCTAAAGTGAACATAGTTATGACAAAAATTCGCCAATTATTCTACTGCGTCTACCTCACAATCAGGTCATACCCATCACTTTCATCCCTGACGGAACAGTAAAGAGAATAATTTATTACTCGTATATATGGGAGGAGAAATATACCTGGCCTCCCTCAGCTTAAGAATATTAGCCAGCAGAGGGCCAGTGTTGCTCATATTCCCTTCCCCTGACTCCTAAATTTCGTCTTCCTCATCCTCTGTCTCCCCCCCTCATCCGTTACCCTCTGCTGTCTCCTCATCCACTCCTGACTTCATCTCTCCCATCTTCCCTCTCCCCTGCCTCTCAATATGTTCCTCCCCTCCTTGCCTCACCATCATCCCTCTCCCCTCCCCCCCACACCCCCACCCTCAGCTGGAAGGTATGTGTGGACAGGACATCGGGGCTGGAGAGAGAACGGTCAGCCAGTCGGAATACCCTGTTAGTTCTGCCCTCCTCCCCCCCCCTCCCTCCCTCTCTCTCTCTCTCTCTCTCTCTGGTTTGCCAATCCTTTTTCCACCTTTTATTCCCCTTTTGTGTACTTTTTCTATTCTTTTCTTTCTTTCTTCCCGCATTCATTCTTCTCTCACACATTCTTTACCATTTTTTTCTTCTCTTTACCTTTGTCTTCACTTCGCTGTCGGATATTTCTTTGTGAACATGCGACAGGAATTTGAAGCTTTCTCTCCCCTCCCATCTGTCTGTCTGTCTGTCTCTGTTTTCCTGTCTTACTGTTGCCTCTCCAATTTTTCAATATCCCTGCCTGCCTACATGGGCTCTTCTCGTGTTGTGTCCACAGTGTTATTGCTCTCTCTCTCTCTCTCTCTCTCTCTCTCTCTCTCTCGTCATACAACTCTATGACTACCGTAAAAATATTTGTTCAGTGTATAGCCTTTCAGTATGATGACGTTTAATTTGATGTATTTTTTCTCCCTCCACACGAATTTATTAATTTTGCAAAAGTTTTTAAATAAATCACATAATGCATTTTTTTTTTCATTTTCCCGTCACTCTTTACAATTTCTTTCCAAAGTTGAACACGTCCACTTGGAATAAATCGGAAAAATATAGAAATTACGGCATCACACAATAGGGATTTACCTCTTGATTCGGTGTTAGAGACGCCTTCACTCGGTGGTACCAATATAACCAGGCGGATCCTTTGCCCGGTACATATTCCCCTTAGCTACCCCCGAAAGGAGAGTGGACTGCAGGAGAAGGGCAAGTTAAGGCTGCAGTCTACCGGGATCAAGCTTCAGATGAGCCAGAATAAGAACAATCTCATGAATCAGTTTTTTTCGGATTATTTCTTCAACTTCCACACTACATATAACTTAAAAAATTAAAAAAAAAAGAGAGAGAGACATAGTGTACAGAAGATGATAATGAAGACTATACTTAACATCTCCCTGGTCGAAAAGTCTATAGTAAGCGGAATATAAAAAAAAATAAAAATAAAAATAAGGTGAGATTGCAATGATATCAAAAAAGGTCTCCATCACAAATATATACAGGGTTAAGGGCCGACGGTCTCTTTGGAAACACAAGGTCTGTATGGTCTGTGTAACTGTGTCATTCTTTATCTCCAGAAATTCTATGTAGCTCTATGTATCTCTGTAACTCTGTGCAATGTTTACACCTACTGACACTCTATAACTCTTTCTTTTCTGTACTTCTCTGTACTTCTGTGTAACTATGTCTCACCCACTGTAATTCTCCAAAATCATCATTCTTAAGGCCTTTTCTCTCCTTCCTCCCCATTTTCTCTTCCTCCATTGTATTAATTTTTCTCTCTCTCTCTCTCTCTCTCTCTCTCTCTCTCTCTCTCTCTCTCTCTCTCTCTCTCTTCTCCCTTTATACTTTCCCTCCCCCCTCTCTCCCACCCTCCCCCTTTGTTTTTTCTCCCCCAGCTTTCTCCCACCTCTCCATTTTGTTCCTCCTTCATCCCCATGTTTCACTTCGCCCATTTTTAACGAATACATGCGGAGAAGGGAGAAGGAGGGGAGGGGAGGGGGAGGAATGAGTGGGGAGGGAAGGGGAGGGAGGGGGAGTAAGGGAAAGAGTATGTGAAAACTCCACGAAATGGAAATTCTCTCTCTCTCTCTCTCTCTCTCTCTCTCTCTCTCACACACACACACACACACACACACACACACACACACACAAGGCCTAATGGTTAATAGAATGAGGAAGCACTGGGAGGAAGCGAAAGGGGGAAGAGGGGGAGAAGAAAAGCAGGCAGTGTATAGTTCCCCCCCCCTCTCTCTCTCTCTCTCTCTCTCTCTCTCTCACTCTCTCCCTTTTTTCTTTTTTTTTTTGAGGAGGAGTCACACAGATCTTACTGGCTTCGCTGTAGATGAATGGGGAGCAGGAAGGAGGGGGAGAGAAGGAGAGGGAGGGAAGGAGGGGGGAGTGAAGGAAATGGAAGAGGGAAGAGGAAAGGAGGGGGAGAGAAGGAAATAGGGGAGGGCAGAGAGAAGGAAGGGGAGGGAAAGAGGGGGAGAGAAGAAAATGGAGGAGGGAAGAGAGAAGGAGAGGGAAGAGAGAAGGAGGGGGAGGGAAGGAGAAGAGAAGGAAATGGAAGAGGGAAGAGAGAAGGAGGGGGAGGGAAGGAGAAGAAGAGAAGGAAATGGAGAAGCGAAGAGAAAAGGAAGGGGAGGGAAGGAGGCGGAGAGAATGAAATGGAAGAGGGAAGAGGGAGGGAGATTAGGATAAAAATAAAAAGGGTGAGGGAGGAACAATGGGGAGAGGGGGTATGGGAAAGAGGGGCTGGGAGAGGAAGAGGGGGCGAGGGGAAAGAGAGCGAGAAAAGAGATCTGGATGGGGAGGGAAGATAAATAGAGGTAGAATAAAGAGGAAGAAGGAGTGAGGGGAGCGAGAGGGGACGGAAAGGGAAGACTGAAGAGTGGTAGAAAGACGAAGAGGGGGGGAGTGAGATGGACTGGGGATGGTGACGAGGGGTGGGGAAAGGAGGAGGTGGAAGAGACGAAGGGGGATGAAAGTGAGGGGATGACGGCGAAGGGAAGGAGGGTAAGGGGAAGAAAGGAAGGAGAGAGGAAGGGGAAAATGGGAGACTAAAAGCTTACAGGCTCTACGTTTCATCCCCTTTTTATGATGGAGAGGAGTGACAGGTTTTACAAGGTGGGAATGAGGGAAGGGGAAAGGGAGGAGAGGGGAGGTAGACGAAGGGGAGAAGAGTGGTAATTGGAGGGAGTAGGGGTGAAGGAAGGGGTGAGGGGAGGGAAGGAGCAAGGGGAGTGGAAGGGAGGGGGAAAGATGTGGATTGGGGTATGGAACTAAAAAAAGAAGAAGGCAAAGAAAAGATAAGATGGGGAGAGATGAGAAAGATGGGGGACGAGAAGGAAGGTAGAGGGATGGAGAGAAGGGGAGGGGAAGGAGAAAAAGGGGAGGAAGGGAAGGGAATGGGAAGAAGGGGAGGGAAAGGAAGAATGGGAGGGAAAGAAAGAGGGAAGAATAAGGGGAGAAGGAAGGAAAGGATGGGAGGAAAAGGAATAGGAAAGACAAATATCTGGACGAGTAAATGGGGGTAAATGGGGAGAGATGGTTGGCTTGAAGTGAGGGGATGGGAGGGGAGTGGGAGGGTAAGGGAAGGAGTAAAAAAATGAAAATACAAAATAACATAAAAAGATGTATGAGTTGAGTGAAGAAGGTAGCAAGGAAAAAAAAAGATGGGTTGGACTGGGGAGGGAGGGAGGGAGAGAGAGAGAGGGTGGATGGCGAGGTTGAAGAGAGTGGGCAAAAAATGGGGAAAAAAGAGGGATGGAGGGGAATAGGGAGAGGACAGATTGGGGTGAGGAGTAAAACTAGGAAGTGGAGGAAACAGGTAAAGAATCAGGAGGGAGGAGGGGGAGGAAGAAAAAGATAACAAACTAAAGAGGAATAAGGAAGGAAAATTGAAACAACTACCATAACTACCACTATTTCTCAGCAACTACCACAACTACCACTATCTCTCAGCACCGACCACACCTACCAGACGTACCAATATTTCTCAGCTACTACCACAACTACCACCACATCTCATCAGGTACCCAAATCTACCAACATTTTCCTAGCAACTACTATAACTACCACAACTACTACCATCTCTCAGCACCAGCCACAGTTACCAATGCATCCCATCTGCTACCAAAATTACCACAGCTACCACCATTTCTCCAAAACTACCACAACTACCACCATTTCTTAGATCTACCACAATTACCACAATATCTCATCAACTACCCAAACTACCACACCTACCACCATTTCTCAGCTACCACCATTACCATACCTACCACCATCTACCATCACAAGAACCATTAGGGACAGAATGTATGTGCTTTGGTCGTTAATGTCAGCCCTACCATTATGTGTACCATTCGACCACTACCATAACTCATGTCCTTTCTCTCTCTCTCTCTCTCTCTCTCTCTCTCTCTCTCCAGGGTGCCGAGGCTAGGCTACTAAAGATCAATAAAAGGTAGATGATTGACCATAAATTTATACACAAAAATATATACGTAACCACATAAATAAAAATATATGACTAAGTAGCCGAATTATTCTGATTTAATTACTCTGTTTTGATTTGTTCCTACTTTCTGCTGTTCTTGTAATATTTCCTTTCAAATAATTTAGTCTACATAAGGTTGTGCTTCTCTTCATTTTCCTGTACGGCGGAATATCAGATGGACTGGGGGGCAAGGAAGAGCTTTGTAATTTTAAGTACCATTCTCAAACATATGTAACCAGAAAATAAGTGGATTACAGAATAATGAAATATCGTAGGTGTGCGTGATGTGTGTGTGTGTGTGTGTGTGTGTCTGTCTAACTATGTGTGTCTCCCTCCCTGCTTCTCCCCACCCAACCCCTTCTCTTTCTCACTCCCCACACCCTCCACCGTATTACTCCTCTTCCCAATCCCCAGTCAATACTTCCACCTCCACAGTCCTCGCCCGATAAATCCTCCTCCCCACTTCCCACTCAAATCCTCCTCGTCTTTCCCAATCCTAGTCCAATTCCTCCACATCCAAAAAAACACACCACCCAATCTCTCCTCCTCCATGATCCCCACTTTGCCCTCCTCCTCACCACTCCTCACCCAGCCCCTCTTTCTCCCCATTTCCCACCCAAGCCCACATCTTCCTCCTTAATCACCATCCAATTCCTCCTCCTCATCCCCAATCCCCATCTAATCCCTCCTCCTTCCCACTCCTCACCCAGTCCCTCCTCCTCCCCGCTCTCCACCCAGTTCATACTCATCCCCACTCCTCACCCAATCCCTCCTTCTCCCCAGTACCAACCCAATCGCTCCTCCGCCCCTACCCAATCTCCAGCCAACCCATACTCCTCCCCACCCAGTCCCCCCAGTCCCCAGCCTCACTTATAACCGGTTTAGGGTATTGATGCCCATGACTGATATGAGGGATGTTGGGTGTTTTGTGTGTGTGTGTGTGTGTGTGTGTGTGTGTGTGTGTGTGTGTGTGTGTGTGTGTTTCATCCTCTGAGGCACTTCCCTAATTTCTCTCTCTCTCTCTCTCTCTCTCTCTTGCGTCACAGGAACATAACAGTGTTAATCTCTTCTTTTTCTTTTTCCTCCTCTTTTTCTCTTCCTCCTTCATCTCCCATCATTCTTTGTTTTCTTTCTTCTTTAGCCTACTTGCTTCTTCCTTTGATTTAATAGTATTCTGTTCTTCTCCCTTTTACTCCTTACTCCTCGCCCTCTCCTCTCTTTCCTCTTCCTTCTCCGTGTTTCTTCCTCTTCCTTTCCCTTATTCCATCCTCCTCCTCCTCCTCCTCCTCCTCCTTTTAAACCCCCATTATTGTCCAATTTTTTCCAAAGTAAAGTGAAGAAAGCGATAATCCTGATCATAATACGAAAATTTCGTCTTTATGGAAGCGATGCAGTGGCTCGGTGATGGTGATGGTGATGATGATGATGAATGTGTTAGCGTCAGTCATAGCTGTGGGGATGGTGATGATGATGATGATGATGATTGTATTAGCGTTGGTCATGGTTGTGGCGATAATGATGATGACGGTATTCCGCTTGAAATGAAGGCTTTAATGAAAGCTTTATAGCTCCCCCTTCCATTTCGATGCAAGACACAATGAGGTGCTTTGCTGCGTCCTCATCTCCGTAACATAGACCTTAGAGCCTGTGGCAGGATATTCGCCAACTATCCTGGCTAACACCTCGGTTATCACAATTACCTCCCCTTGGTGTTACCCTAGGAATTAATTTTACCTAGATGGACACCTGAATATATTGACACCAGCTTCCCTCACCAGGATTCGAACCCTGACGTCAGAAGCTTAGGAGTCATTGATGTTAATCACTCAACCACCACGACTACTACTATGTACATCACTGCCACAACTGCTACTTCCTACACCACATCGCCAGTACCACCACTACCACAGCTACTCACACTACCACCACCACAGCTACCACGATTCACTCCTGTACCAGATGTCTCCCAGAAGCCAAGTAAAGTCAACAGAGGGTGATAAGATGAAAATATACAAAAAAAGCCATCATATTGAAAGGGATATAAAAAAATGCCCCTGTATCTATTTATCTACCTAAATATAACTCCACATCTATCATCTCCCGCCCCACTCTCTCTCTCTCTCTCTCGTAAAAATAACCATAAGATAAGGCTGACTTTCACGCTAGCATCATGAAGGCGTCAGTGAAGAACAGGAAGGAGAAGGAGGAGGAGGAGGAGGAGGAGGAGAAGGAGGAGGAGGAGGAGATGCGAAGTGGGCAAAAGGGAGGAAAGAAAGGGCAAAGGAGAGGGAGAGGGGAGGGGAGAGTAGAGGGGGGGGAAAAGAAAAAGTGAGGAGGGGAAAGGGGAACTGAGGAAGAGAAAGAGAAATGGTAAGTAAAGGAAAGATGGGAAAGGATAAAGGGGAGGGGTGAGAAGGGGGGGAAGGGGGACTGGGAAAGGGAATGTGATGGGTAGGGGAATTGGGGAAGGGGGAGAGCAGAGGTGGGGGAGGACAAGATGGGGAGGGATATAAGGTAGGGGTGAGGGAAGTAAATGAGAAGGCGGATGAAAAAGGAGATAGTGGGGAGGGAGAAAGAAAAGAGTGGGGAGTTAAAAGGTGGGGTGGGGAGATGGAAGAGAGAAGGATAGAGAAGCAGGTAAAGGGAAAGGAATGAGAGGGAGCGAAGAAAACTGAATGAGTGAGAAAAAAAGGAAGGGAAAGGGAAGGAGGAGAAATGGAGAAGGAGAACTGGAAAGAGATGAATGGAGAGAGAGAGAGAAGAGGAGAACGAGAGATGGAGAGACAGATAAGGAAAAGAGGAGAGAAGAACGATGAGGAAAAGAACGACGTGAAAGAGGAAAAAAAAAATGAGGAAAGGTAGAAGAGGAGCGAAGGATGAAAGATGGAGAGGAAGAGGTGAGGTTGGGGAGGAAGGAGGAGGAGGAGGAGAGAGAAAGAGAGAGGGAGATAGTTGGAGGAAGAGTAAGGTGAGAACGGAAGGACGCCATAAAAGGGGATACAGGTAATGGAGAGAAAACACGAAGGTCAGGTGTGTGTGTGTATGTGTGTGTATGTGGGTGTGTGTGTGTGTGTGTGTGTGTGTGAGAGAGAGAGAGAGAGAGAGAGAGAGAGAGAGAGAGAGAGAGAGAGAGAGAGAGAGAGAGAGAGAGAGAGAGAGAGAGAGAGAGAGAGAGAGAGAGAGAGGAGAAACAAAGAGCTGTCACAGTGAAAGAAAGAGAGGACATATCTCGCCTTCCAACTCACACGCAGGGCTGGCTGTCTGTCTATCTGTGTATCTGACTGTCTATCTGTCTATTCGTCTCTCTCTCTCTCTCTCTCTCTCTCTCTCTCTCTCCAACTGAGACAACTGCTTTGAAGACTATCCTATCCCGTCCATCTGTTTGTCATCTATGCATGTATGTATGTATGTACTACTTACCTACCTACCTACCAGTCTATCTATCTGTCCATCTGTCTATCTATCTATCTATCTATCTATCTGTATCAATTTATCCATATTTATCTCCGTTCATCAATCTACCCATCTGTCTATCTAGCTATCTGTTCATCAATCATTCTGTCTAAATACCTCTTCTTTCCTGTTTCTCTGTCTATCTATCTGTCTTTCTTTCTATCCACCAATATATCTATCTATGCCATACATTCAAAGAGTTTATCCTGTTCATCGAGGAAGGAAAAGGAAGGTTAAGAGAAAACGAAAGGGGAAGGGAAGGGGAGAGGGAAAGAGAGGGGAAGAGGAAGGGGAAAGGGAGTTAAAGCGAGGGAAAGAGTGAGGGAAAGAGGGAGGGAAAGGGGGAGGGAAAGGGGAAAGGAATAGGAGGGGAAGACTGTGTGGAGGGGAGGTTAAGAGAACAGAAAGAGAGGAAAAGAGGAAGGGAAGAGGGAAGAGTGAGAAAGGGAAAAGGATAGGGAGAGAGAGGTAAAGAGGAGGGAAAAAGGTAAGGGTGAGGGAGGCGAAAGGCACAACGAGAAAAGGAAATCAGAAAAGGAAAAAAGTAGATAAAAAGGAAGGAAATAGAATGGAGAGAGAAACTGAAAATAATAATATCAGCCAAAATAATAAAAAATGAAGAGGAGAAAGAGGAAGACAAAGAGGAAACGACGAAGGGAGTAATAGAAAATGCTCTGAAACAGGTAAGAAAAATGGAAAAGAAAATGAAGAAGGAAAGGTAGACAGAGAAAAGGGTTATGAAAGTTAGGATACAAGAGGAACACAATGTGGATAGTAAGAGGGAAATGAGAGAGAGAGAGAGAGAGAGAGAGAGAGAGAGAGAGAGAGAGAGAGAGAGAGAGAGAGAGAGAGAGAGAGAGAGAGAGAGAGAGAAAGGAGAAAGGGAAGATACAGACGGAGGAAGAAGGAGCAGAAAGGAAGGTAAAGAGCAACAGACCTAGTTGTTTTGAGTAAGATATATATCGTATAAATAAAAGATAAGGAGAGTAAAACAAGAAGGAGGGAGAGTAACAAAAGGGAGAAAAACAAAAGGACAGGAGGAGAGGATGAGGGAGAAAAGAAACTGGTAAAGAAAAAAGATAGGAGAAGACAGGAAAAAGAAAAAAAGAAAACGGGAAAATATGAGAAAAATGACGGGATGAGAGAGATGTGACGTTTCTGCTCACGGAAAGAAACAATCAGATGGACCCCTCGCACACACCACACACACTCACTCACTCAATCTCTGACCCCACCACACGCACTCACTCACTCACTGCATGACCTCAACACAACACACACACACACACACACACACACACACACACACACACACACACACACACACTCACCCTGACCTCACCACACTCTCTCACTCAGTCTATAATCTAACCACACGCATTCACTCATATTATTATCTCGCCTCACGCACACACTGACCCACTCACTCGCTCCTACCTATGCACACGCACGCACGCACTCATTCTACGACCTCACAACATGCACTCACTCTCTACACATACTTTTTCACCTCCAAACACACTCATTCGCTCACCAACACACACACACACACACACACACACACACACACACACACACACACACACACACACACACACACACACACACACACACACACACTCCACCACCTCATGACCTTCACAAAACAGCCACTCACATACTCACTCTCTCACTCACAGTCCACCATGACACCACACCCACTTCCTCACTCACTCACTCACACTTCACCTCACGACCTTACTACACTCACTCACTCACACAC
Source organism: Coenobita brevimanus (assembly GCF_032717465.1). Classification (NCBI taxonomy): domain Eukaryota; kingdom Metazoa; phylum Arthropoda; class Malacostraca; order Decapoda; family Coenobitidae; genus Coenobita; species Coenobita brevimanus. Next base: position 54,584,523 of record NC_137053.1, read on the forward strand.
CCCATGGCCATATCAAGTGCTCTTACTCCTCATCCACTCACTCACTCACTCACACCCTCACTCACCCCTCAGTCACTCACCCACCCCCTCACTCACACACACCCTCCCTCACTCTCTCACCCATCCACCATCGTAGAAATATGGAAAAGGCCGAAAATATATTAAGCCTGCAAGAACTTTGAAAATAATGAATCATATTAAAAAAATTTCAGAGTGAAGGAATGAAGTAAAAAAATCAAGGAGAAATACCCCCCAAAACAAAGAAACAAACAAACAAGCATAAGCAAGGCATGAGAAAGATTTGAGGAGTAAAATAGAACCGAATTTGAAAAGTGAATAATATTTTTTGAAAACACTTTACAAGGAATACGTATATGTGGAATGAAAGTATGAAATATTTGTAAAACATTTAGAGTAAAAAAATGAGAAAAGTCTGAAAGGTATTTAGTGAGTGAGAGAAATAGAGAAAGAGAGAGAGAGAGAGAGAGAGAGAGAGAGAGAGAGAGAGAGAGAGAGAGAGAGAGAGAGAGAGAGAGCCTCGTCCAACTTTGCCACTTTGTAAATCCCTCCTTACAAACACAGGCGATTTACGGGGGATTAGCCAACTTTGTGTAAATCCGCAGGTGGAGTGGCTTAACCTGTGTGTGCATGCTCTCTCTCTCTCTCTCTCTCTCTCTCTCTCTCTCTCTCTCTCTCTCCATTCATTCATGCATCTGTCCATTTTTCATTCCCTGCTCCCTTCCATTTCATATATTAGTTTGTCACTTTTCTTTCATTCCATTTTCTGTCGTTATAGTGCCATTTCCTCGCTCCTCTCCCGTTTCTACTCCTTGCTTTCTTCTCCATCACATTTCCTTTAATTCTCTGCTTTCATTCTAGTCTGTTTTCATCCTTCCCACCTCATTCACTCCTTCCCATCCTCCCTTGCCTCCTTTCTTCCTTATCTCCTTCCTTCCTTGCTCCGTTTATTCTTTCCTTCACTCCCTTCTTTCATCCTTCCTTTATTTTTCCAATTAAAAATTTCCCCCTCCTCCTCCTCCTATCCCTCTTCCTCCTCCTCCCCCTCCTCCTCCTCCTCCTCCCCCTCCTCCTCCTCCTCCTCCTCCTCCTCCTCCCTGACTCCCTCTTTCCTTCCTTTTTCATTCCTTCCCTCCCCTCTGTTTTCCTTGTTTCCTTACTGGCTTTCTATCTCCTCCCTTTTATCTTTCTTTCTCTCTTTTCTCTCTCCTATCCTTCCATAGTCCTCTCTTTTCCTCCCTCCCTCTCACTTCTCACTCTTTCTTCCTCACTATCATCTGCTATCTTCCTCACTATCATCTGCTATCTTCCCTTCTTTTGTTCGTCGATTCCTTCCTTCCACCTTTCTATTATTCCACCTTTCTTTCCCTCTCCCTCTTCTTCCTATCCTTTCGTCCCATCTATCCCCCTCATCTCCTCTCTCTCTCTCTCTCTCTCTCTCCTTTTCTCTCTCTTTCCCCTTCCCCTTCCTATCTCCCTTTCCTTCTCTTCCCTCCCTTCCCACTCTCTCCCCTTTCCTCCCCCCTCCCCCTTTTTCCTGTTCAATAAACACGTCGATGGTTTCTCAGTCCTGCACGAAATGAGTATTTGCATAAGGTCGATTGGAGTGTGTGTGTGTGTGTGTGTGTGTGTGTGTGTGTGTGTGTGTGTGTTTTGTGATGTGATGTGATGTCATGTGCGTGTGTGTGAGGTGCTTGTTTATGTATGTATTTATGTATGTATGTACTTTTCTATGTATGCGTGTATGTATGTATGTATGTATCTATGTATGAGAAATGTTTGTGCGTGAGGTGTGTCTGAGCTCCTTGCGTGCGGGGATATGAGGTGTGTGAAGTGCGTGTGCATATACTGTGCGCATTGATGAACAGTGCGTGTGTGAGTGGAAACTGTGTAGGTCTGAGTTGTGTGTGTGTGTGTGTGTGTGTGTGTGTGTGTGTGTGTGTGTGTGTGTGTCTGTGTGTGAACAGATACTTGCTAAATCATTTTTCTTCCTTACTGCCTAACGAATTAACGCATTCTTACTTCCGTACGTTAATTTATGCAACCATCTTGTCTCTGGCTATACACTACACAGTCAGTTCCGGGACCCAACAGATCTCCTATGCACAACAGATGGCGCCATGCACCTACAGATATCACCACTCTGGCACTCATACCCCTTGTCCATAATGAAGACATGTTAGGGCTGCCCAATTAAGACAATGTGTGTTTATCTTTGCGTGAGTGTTTTTATGATAGGCTAGTGGGTCTTGTGGAAGATATGTTGAAGCTGCGTATCAGTGTCATGTCTTTAAACTTTTGCCAACCTGAGCCTGAACTTGATCTCGCGTTCTTTCGAGCAGCAGTCTAACATTCTATCACCTGACCACCGATTCCTCAATATGTGTAGCATACTATTAAAATCAAATGTAGTGTCACCTCTCCTACATCTCTCTAAATAGACTCTATAACCACTCTAGTAAACCCGCAGCAACTGACACTGAAGACTTTATTTAGCCACACAGTAGAATCATCACTGTTGCCTGCTTTCGATTCTAGGGACTAAATTTGAGTGGATAGAAAAGCGCAAGAGGAGACGAGACTTTTGTTGCCGATGGTATGTACTGTGCGTGTGTCGAAGCTGAACGATTCTAATTCTCACACGAGCACTCTCTTCTATCTCTGTACACCAGAATCCTGCCAACAGTCCCAAGCACCACCACAACTTGTTCATCAAACAGTGAACCCTTCTTATCTACACCTCAATCTTTCCAGGAACATCACGACCTACCACACCCAGCCAATCTATGAACCTTCCTTATCTACACTACAATCACGCCAATCACGCCAGCAATTTCACGTACTGTACCACCACGACCTTCTTATCAACGAATCTTATCTTGGCTTGTATTCTCGTTATCTTTCCAGCACCTCCTCCTCACCAATTGATTCCAGTATTTGCCAAGTTAGTATCTCTTCAAGTCCCAGTTATCTAGTCAATCCATGTCGGTATTTGAAAGACATAATATACAAACCATGAAATAGTATGTAAAAATAAATCGCTGAGTTTGAGGTGTTTAGTCATTCTCTTACACCGTCCAGTGCCTCCCTCCTCCCCTCCCGTGTTTGCCTTGGTGATCACTTAACCAAATTCCGCGGCGTGAGTGACAGACTGGTTGTTTGTCCACCATTTACATTATTCCTAAAGACCTGGGTGGCTGACAGAGCAACTTGACCACTTGGGTCTGATGGTGATGTTCTCAGCTTATTCTTACCGGCTTCGGATTTGTCTCTGTCTGTCTGTCTCCTGTGTGTGTGTGTGTGTGTGTGTGTGTGTGTGTGTGTGTGTGTGTGTGTGTGTGTGTGTGTGTGTGGTCGAGGACGTGTTATTATAATCAAACCACCCCGATACTGAAGGTGTTAATGCGGGATGTTTCTAACCTCTCCAGTGCCAGAAATCTTTCCTATAGGGAATAAAATCATGTGGAAGTAGAGGAATAAACTAAAAAATACGCCAGATTATTTAAGGGAAATACAACAGCAATTTAAAAGCAATTAATATACGTGAAAAATTTCCCCCGGTTTAGCTAATTACCTCGCCCAATTATCATGCAATAAAATAATCTAGAATATTACACTACTAAGCACACAAAGACAATCATCCTGTTTTACCCCCTTCAAGGTACAGGGACCCGAGTTTAAGCCACTGCGCTAATTTATGGGTAGTGGATCAGTCTACTTCCATTGGTGGCAGTACATGATGGAAATGCCTCCAGCCGCCTCGTCGGGGTCGAATCTGTGGGAGGCTGTTTCTCCGACTGTGGAATTCTAACCATTACAGACAAAAAGAAGGACCACTAAGTACAACACCCGCACCCTACAGTCAGTCGATGACCAAAATTTTGACCCTGCCCTTTGACCTTGACATTCGACATACTGTTCTCAAACTCATATTATTTCATCCTGCCTAAGCTTCATCCTTTTCACTAAGTTTGACCCAAATTGAAGGAAAGGTGTTTAAGCTGACTCGACGACTCTGATCCTTGACTAATTGTTCTTAAAACTGCTTAATCTCATACTTGACTGACCTTTGACACTTTCACCATGCTTGGTCCTAATCCATATGAGCGAAAATGGCTAACATTCGACCTTGTCCTGTGACCTTTATCTTCGACTGATGTTCTTAAAACCAAACCACTTAAACCTTTCCTGACCTGCAATCCTTCCACCAAGTTTGGTTCAGAGCAGTTAAAAAACTGTGAGTTAACGGTGACTTTGACCCATGACTAAAAATTAATCACTTGTTCTTCGATGGCTCACGGACCAAGTTCCAAATATGGCGCAATTTTATATAAAATTTTCCCATAACCTTCCAAACAGAAAAAAAAAGTAACAGACAGATTGGCAGACAGAGACAAACAGAAGGGCAGATAGACAAACCAACCAACCAAATCAAACTCACTACTCGCGCGTGGGTGTAATAATCCAAAGAGAATGATTACCTTTACCTTAATTACCTGGTTCAATTATCACCAGGTAAAAATAGAGCACATACATCTCCCCAGAGTTTACGCCTAATAATAATTCCGCAAGTTCCCCGCGTAATTCTAGACCCATGATAATTCTCCCTTCATTGCGCCGGGTATTTCAAGGTTGATGAGAAAAAGAAACGACGGAAAAAAGAAAGAAAGAAAATAAAAGTTGGGTGGAGGGAGAGTGGGAGAGAAAGTTAGGTGTGTTCCACGGAAAATTATCGAAGGTGGAGAGTGAGGAGATGGAAGAGTGGGAGAAGAGGAAAGTTGAGACGGTACGAGGAAAGAAAAGAAGACGAAATGAGAAGGTGAGAAGAGAAGAAGGAATGAGAAGGAGAGAAGAGGCAGGAAGACAAGGAAAGAGAAGAGAAACAGAAGAGAGTAGACGATAGCGGAAGAGGATGGTAAAAGGGCAAAAAGAGAGGGAAAAGAGAGGAATAAAGAGAGGAATATGGAAGTGAGGAAGAAGAGAGAAGAGAAGAGAGGAGAAATGAAACAGAAGAGAGGGGATGAGGAAAGTAAGTTAAGATGAGAGGAAGAGAGAAACAGTGAAAGACAGAGAGGAGAGGGGAAGTAAGAGAGAGAATGACAGAGGGAGAGGATGGTGAAGGAAGCAGAAGAGAGGGAAAAAGAGGAAAGAAAGGAGGAGGAGGAGGAGGAGGAAGAAAGGGAGAGAGAGAGAGAGAGAGAGAGAGAGAGAGAGAGAGAGAGAGAGAGAACGCCACGTACATGGAGGAAAAGAGGAAAATATGGAATGCATGGGAGAGGCAGAGAGGAGGATGAAGGAGACAAGTGAGAAAGGAGGAGGAGGAAGAAAGGGAGAGAGAGAGAACGCCACGTACATGGAGGAAAAGAGGAAAATATGGAATGCATGGGAGAGGCAGAGAGGAGGATGAAGGAGACAAGTAAGAAAGGCTGAGGAGAAGGAGAGTTTATGTGAGGAAAAGTAAGAGGAAGGAAGAGGAAAAGGAGACACTAGAGAAGTTAATGTGTGTGTGTGTGTGTGTGTGTGTGTGCAGAGAGAGAGAGAGAGAGAGAGAGAGAGAGAGAGAGAGAGAGAGAGAAATTCCTCCAAATTTCTCACTAATCCAAACAAGCCACCATGTGTCATAATGGGATAAACTAAACGCACACACACACACACACACACACACACACACACACACACACACACACACACACACACACAAATCGAATCACATGTGGCTAATCCGTCAAACGAAGTCAACACGAAATATCTTTGCCTTTTGTTCTCTCTCTCTCTCTCTCTCTCTCTCTCTCTCTCTCTCTCTCGTTATCAAATTATCAAAATATTACAGCGCCAGCCAACAAGAATTTAAAAGAGAGAGAGAGAGAGAGAGAGAGAGAGAGAGAGAGAGAGAGAGAGAGAGAGAGAGAGAGAGAGAGAGAGAGAGAGAGAGATGAAGTGGGGGGAGGACAGACTGATTGCAAACGCGTCAAAATCTTATTACCCGCACAGGCGAAAAATACGAGACTGGGACAAGGTGGAATAAACAATAACTAGAGGTGAGGAAGTTACTTCAAAAAAAGGCAATGGCCGTGTGTGTGTGTGTGTGTGTGTGTAAATAAACACACACACACACACACACACACACACACACACACACACACACACACACACACACACACACACACACACATGAACCTTCCAAATTATATAAGAAAAGGACCTTCAAACTAACCTCGTCATCTGGATGGTCTTGCATATAATATTCTTGGTAACGACTATTGGTTTAATTGTGCTAACGAGAAGCCCCAATTCTCACGATGAATGGGCTAAAAATTATCATCATCATCATCATCAACATCATCAGCATCATTATCATCATCATCATCATCATCTGGACCTGTTTTCCTACTGAGGACGAAGTGAGATAAGATGAAAAATAACCTCAGTTTACCCCGTCAGGCTGTGCACTTCTGTTTTTATTCTCTCCCACATGGAAAATATGTTTTCACCCCTGTTTGTTTGCTTGCTTGTTTGTTTGTTAGCAGAGTTACTCAAAAACTAAAAGAGAGATTTGGACCAACTTTGGTGGATATATAGCCCATGTCCCAGGGAACAATCGATTAACTTTTGGGACCGATCCGGACTGTATTACAGATTCTGGATGCGGAAAACACTTTATGTCAAACCCTAATCAATGATGAGAAAACCTAACCCATTATTGAGAGTGGTTTGGAAATTACTTTTCCCTTGTCGGTGAGATGCGCTCCACTGAGTGCCCCTCTAGTTTTATTCCATTTCTGTTTTGCCATTATTCATCCTTCCTTGTGTTCCATTCAAAATTCTCCACCAGCAAAGTGGGTTAGGGTCACATTCTAAGTGGGTTTGTGGATACCGTAAAACATCTTTCTTAGCGATTTATTCTTCACGTTATACATGAAAATCATCTTGTATATTAAGGCTTAAAATGTAAACTAAGTCGTTGAGGAAAAGGAGTTACGAAATCTGTTTGGACAATCAGAAATACCGCCCTTCATTTTAAAGCGCCTTGAGTTGTTCTGATGGGAGAAGAAATTATAGAGACACTGAACATACAACGAGAACACAGTGAACATAAAATCAATATCTTGGTGCAGATCTTCCTATCTAGCAAAGTTTGTCTCCCTCTACCTAGCAAAATCCCTCTCCCTCCACCTGGCAAAAGCTCTCTCCTTCATATTAATCCCTCTCTTTTTATCTAACAAAATCTCCATTCCTCCATACAGTAAAATCCCTTTCCCTTTATACATCCAGTGCAATCCCTTTCCCTCCACCCAGCAAAATCCCACTCGTTCTCACTAGAATAATGAATCCCCCCTCTGTCTGTCTGTCTGTCTGTCTGTCTGTCTGTTTCTCTCTCTCTCTCTCTCTCTCTACCCCGCCAAACGAAGCCTCCAGCAGGTATTCCCGATAAAGGATTCCGCATCTGCCCGCCTCACGCAAGTCCGGGATCATTTATACAGCCCATTGGATGTCAATAGACCCGGAATCGTCAACAGGGGCAGTGGTAGCGTGCGGAACTAATACTGTACGTGCGGAGAGAGAGGGGAGAGCTGGGAGGTAGAAGATGGGGTGACAGAGCAAGGCAGAGAATGTGGAAAGATGGGCGAGAGGAGTGAG
>NC_137053.1:54602178-54654678 GCF_032717465.1 Coenobita brevimanus
GAGAAAAGAGGGAGAGAGGTAGGGAAAGAGGGAGAAGTAGGGAGAGAAGGTAAGCGTGTGAGGGAGAAAGGGAGACAGTGGAGGGGAAGAGGGAGAGGTGGGGAGAGAAGGAGAGAGGGGGACGGAAATAGAAGGAAACAAGAGGAAGGACGGGAGAGAGAGGGAAAAATTGGGAGGGAAAGAGGGAGAAATGAATGGGAGAGGGAGAGAGAAAATAGGGAGAGATAGGAAAATATAAGGAGAGGAAAGGATAAAATAGAAGAGAGGAGAGAGGTAGGGAAAGATAAAGAGAGGGAGTTTGGGATTTGAAGGAGGGAGAGTGACTGAGGGAGGGAAAGGAGAGAGGGAAGAGAATGGAGATGAAGCTACAGAGGGAGGGAGGGAGAGAGTTACAGGAGGGAGAGGGAGGGGCAGCGGCTGGAGGGAGAGGAAGGAGAATAGGGAGAGAGTTATTTGAAGGAGGAGGGAGGGACGGGTAGAGAATTGGCAGGTTAAAAAAGGGAGGTAAAACGAGGAGGGAGAGAATGGAGGTGAAGGGAAGGAAAGGAGAGGGAGGAAGGAAAGACAAAGTGAAGGAGATGTGAGCAGAGGGAGAGGGGAAAAATGGAAATGTCAGAGGAAGAGGAGAAAGAAGGAAGAAAGAGGGGGGAAATAGAAAGGAGAGAAAGGAGGGATGAAAGGAGACAGGGAGATTCACAGGAAGGAAAGGAGGGAGAAGAAAAAGTAACATGAAGTAATGAGAGGGAGAGAAGAAAGATTAACAGGACGGGGAGGAAAGGGAAAGGAGGAAGAAGAGAACGTAGAAGGAAAAAGAAAGGAGAGGAGAAAGAGAAGGGAGGAAGAAAAGGGAGAAAAAAATACAAGCAAGAAAAGTGAGGGAGGGAAGAAGGAAAACGCCTACGTATGGGAAAAGAGGAAAAAGTTAGAAGGGAAATTGAGGGAGTGACAGAGAAGGGTGGATGGGAACGGTTAGGAACAAATGAATCTCTCTCACTCTCACACTCTCTCTCTCTCTCTCTCTCTCTCTCTCTCTCTCACTCTCTCTCTCTCTCTCTCTCTCTCTCTCTCTCTCTCTCTCTCAGGAACGTGCTGCAGAGAATAGACTGTAGGAGGAAAGAAACATTTTCTATTTTGGGGTGGATGGGTGGCTGGTCGTTTGTTTCTTTGTCTGTGTGGCTGTTTGTTGTGTTTGTTGAGTGTGTGTGTGTGTGTGTGTGTGTGTGTGTGTGTGTGTGTGTGTGTGTGTGTGTGTGTGTGTGTGTGTGTGTGAATCTGTGTGTCAGTGTCTTTTAAGACTGTGTGAGTTTGTGACAAAGTAAGCTGAGTGAGTGAATCGTTGTGTGAATGAGTGTGTTTGTGAGTGCGTGTGTTGAGAAAGGAGTTTGTATGCAATTGTGTTTGTGAGTAAGTGAGTGCGTCTGTGATTGAGAGAGTGTGTTTGTGAGTTAGTGAGTGTATTTGTGAGTGAGTGAGTGTGTGAGTGAGTGAGTGAGTGCGATCGTCAGTGAGAATGAGTGTGTGTGTGAGCTGGAGTGACTGTACGTATTTCTAAGTGTGTGTGTTTTTTCCTCCATGTATGTATGTGTGTGTATGCCCGTAGATCCTTACCGCACTATCTATATATAACCGTACGTACATACAAAAAATTTCAATTCCATAACACACACACACACACACACACACACACACACACACACACACACACACACACACACACACACACACACACACACACACACACACACCAGCTCACGTACTAGACATACATAACGCCATTCATATATTATTCAAATTCCCTTCACTCTACATCTAAAGACATAATATCCCACTTCCATAGCATTAAGGTTGAGAATGAAGCACCTTGGCATGGGAATTTCGCGCTTAATGGGGTTTCTGGCACCGCTTCAACCCCCCCCCCTTCCCACCTCTCTCTCTCTCCTTCTGAGTACTAACCTTATTTCGTACGTGTGCACTGGAGGGTTAATCCGTGTGCGTGGGATGGCTGAGTAATGTATGTTAAGAGGGATCGTGTGCGTATGGGTTCGTGTATGCATTGGAAGTCCGTGTAAGCGAGATGGTCCCTGTGAGAGAGTCCGTGTATATATGAGGGTCTGTGTACGTGAGGGTTCGTGTACGTGAGAGGTCCGTGTACGTAAAGGTCCATGTACTGAACATGAGGCTCTAAATAAAAAAAAAAAAAAACAGCAAAAGAAAAAACATACATAGAGAAAATAAGAATAAATAATCTTACATGTAGAAATATATAAAGTAAAAATTATACACAGTAAGAGATAATACAAAACTAGAGGGGCACTCAGTGGAGCGCATGTCTCCGACAAGCGCAACGTAATTTCCAAACCACTCATCATAATGGGTTAGGTTTTCTCATCATTGATTAGGGTTTCGAAAAAAGTGTTTTCCTGATCCAGACTCTGTAATTTTATCCGGATCCGTCCCAAAAGTTAATCAGTTTGTTCCCTGGGACATGGGCTATCTACCCACCAAATTTGGTCCAAATCTCTTAGTTTTTGAGTAATCCTGCAAACAAACAAACAAACAAACAAACAAACAAACAAGAGTCAAAACATACCCTCCTTGTCGGGGAGAATGACGTAAGAGTAGAGAATAAGAATATAAGTCAAAAGGAAAAAAACAAAAAAACAGTCACGAAAGCTGAATATTTTAAAAGTCGACCCCAAAAGAACCATCAACTCCTTCCGCCCGAGGACTTCACATAATAAGATTCTTTCCACCATCAGACGGTTTTATTAAGCTTAGGGGAGTATATTTGAGCGGAAGGTGGGGGGTGAACAGAGCTCTCACAGAACCCCCTCAGTACGAAAGACCATTTTTTTAAGTTCAGGAAAATCGTCTTAAAAGTGGCATGAATAAAATATAAAAATCGTCACCAAGAGTCGACCCCCACACGACAATAATGTCCCTTATTTTACTCCCGTTGCCACTAAACTATTATACCCGGTTTGTTTTCACCTGACGGAACTGGGGCACTATTATCACTTCAACACAAAGTCGTGGTTGCATGGAATTCGGTGAGTGTTAAATCTGAGGTGGAAATGAGTCTTCTTGGTTACTAGATGAATCAACCTTCCTCTCTCACTACACCTGGCCATCAGCTGTGGTAGAAAGGGTCAGGGTTCTTGGTCAGGTGAATATAAACCAACTATAGCGGAGTTTGTTTCCCCCCTACCACACACACACACACACACACACACACACACACACACACACACACACACACACACACACACTGCCAGTCTAATCAAATCGCCTAGAAAAGCAAGAATTAACTTTCAGTGGTGACCGTGTAGTGAAAAGGGTTAATGGTTTGGCTGTGGTGATTTCCTGAGAGCTGAATAAAATCGACTTGTGTGTGTGTGTGTGTGTATGTGTGTGTGTGTGTGTGTGTGTGTGTGTGTGTGTGTGTGTGTGTGTGTGTGTGTGTGTGTGTGTGTGTGTGTGTGTGTGTGTGATAAACTGAAATAAACTATGAAATTCTTTATTTTAGTCAATAATATTTGTGTTTTTTCCCTACAATTTGGTGCTTAAATATAAATAAAGTAAGAAGTTCGCAGTCAAAGAGTTAAAGACTAAGACATAAGAAAAATAATATGATAACATGTGTGACTAAAAAACATATATATAGTGAGAGGAGAAAATGTCATTAGTGATACCAGCGCTCCCTTTGTGAATTTCATTTCAGGTAGGGAGGTGATGTGCATATTTAGGAGGGTTTATATGGAGGTGGTGCTACATCATTACCACTATCATCACTATCATCACACCCTCCATTACACTCCCTCATCACTGCCATAAACACGCCACAACCATCATCACCACTACCACCACCATCATCATCACCACTACCACCGTCACCACCACTCCAACAATCACCACCATTACCACCACTCTCACCACCATCACCATCACTCCCACTCACCACAATCACCACCACTCCCACTCACCACAATCACCACCACATTCCTCCTAAATACCGTCATAGCTACTATTATCATCACCACATCTACCATTATCACACCTACTGTACTTCCATCACCACTATCATAGCCACTATCACAACATTCATCACCACCCCCAACACTACCACAGCTACCAAAACTACAACCACATTCACCACTACAGCCACCACCATCACGCACACCCCACCACCACCACCACAGTTACTACAAGCATTCTCTCTCTCTCTCTCTCTCTTTCACACACACACACACACACACACACACACACACACACACACACACACACACACACACACACACACACACACACACACACACACACACACACACACACACACACACACACACACACACACACACACACAATGGAAGTTAGGGCTAACAGGGGAGTCAGGGGCCTTTGATCACAACCCAACTCATCCTTATTACCTCTTTCCCTAGACGCTCTCTCTCTCTCTCTCTCTCTCTCTTTCTTTTCCCTCCATTCCTCTCTCCTTTCACTTCCTCCCACCTCCTTTCTTTTCATATCTTCTCTCTCTCTCTCTCTCTCTCTCTCACACACACACACACACACACACACACACACACACACACAATTTCCCTCTTGCTTTCCTCTCCTTTCATTCATCTTTTCCTTTCCCCGCTCGTTCTTTTCTTTCTTACCCCCCCTCCCTCCCTCTCTCTCTCACTCTCTCTCCGTTATTAGTCTCTTTCCTTCTCTTCTTTCTCCTAGTTCTCCCTCTCGCTCCTCCTCCCTCCACATACCTCTCTCTTCCTATCTCCATCCTACCCTTTCCCTTCTCTTCCTCCTCCTCCTTCTCTCCTCCCTTCTTTTCCCCTTCCCTTTCCTCCTCCTCCTTCTCTCCTCCCTTCTTTTCCCCTTCCCTTTCCTCCTCCTCCCTTTTCTCTCCCCGTTTCTCTTTCCCCGTGTCCTCTTTCTCTCTCCATCTTGTCTTCTCTCCTTTAGCTAACCTTGCCCGTCTCTCTCTCTCTCTCTCTCTCTCTCTCTCTCTCTTACACACACACACACACACACACACACACACACACACACACACACATTTCTCTCTTATTTTATCCTCCCTCCCCCTCTCTCTTTCCTTCCCCCTTCCCCCCTTTTTTTTCTCTCCCCTCCCCCTCTCTCCTTTCTCTCCCCTTCCCCGCTCTCCTTCCTCCTTCTTCCCTCTCCTTCTGTCTTCCCCATTTTCTTCATTTATTTTCCGTTATCCATTTTTTCCCTCCTCTCTCCTTTTCTTCTTTCCTCTCCCTCCCTACCTTTTTTGTTTATTTTCACTCTGTCTGTCTGTCTGTCTGTCTGTCTGTCTCTCTCTCTCTCTCTCTCTCTCTCTCCATTCTGTCCCTCATACCATTCTTCAGCGACCATTTTCTGTTTTCTTATTTTTTGTCCAGAATACTAAAAAAATCTACAAAAACAACAGAAAGAAAAGACGAGGATGGAAAAAGTCTCAGTTTCCCTCGCTCTCTCCTTTTTCTCCCTCCCTCTCATCTCCTCCCTTCATGATTTCCTTCCCTCCCTCTCAAACCTCTCTCGTTTTCCCTCCCTCCTTCCCCCTTACTCTTTCCTGTCTCTTCCAACCCCCCATTCGTCTTCCATAACCCTCCATTTTTCTCCCTCCCACACCCCATTTTCTTCGTCTCTTCATTAGTTTATCCAAAGTTAAGATGCAAAGGTCGACGTAGGCAGAAAGGATAAATAAACTGAGAAATTCCTTACTTACCTGCGTTCCCGTTTGCCCAACCGTCCTTAATGAAATCCTCACCTGTCTGACTCTGGAGAAACTTTTTAAAACACTACACTCGGCTTCACAACACAAACAAACACGCACAAACACACACACACCTCCCTGCCCTAACAAGTCAGCAGGGGAGGGCGGTGCTTTGGGCAAACTTCTGAAAGAACTCTTGTGGCAGGTAAAACTATTTCTCTCTCATTTCTAAATAATTTTTGCTATCTGAATAACTATTTAGCTTTTATTTGGTGAACGCTGATTTTTGACATTATAAAGAATCACTGCACAAATCCCACCTCTTCAGGGTTTTGTCACATGCCCCTCCATATAATACTATTTAAGCAATTTAATTTTCCATTTTCATGCCCACTTCGACGCATCACCACATGCCCCCACAATGATCATCTTAGTACAATTTAATTTTCTGTATTCATCTCCACCTCATTATTTTATCATTTGTAACAACAATGATAATTCTAAGGTAGTATAATTATTCTCTTTTCATTTTCATCTTTTCATTACTTCACCACATGCCCCAACAATAATAATATTGATGTTATTTACGGTTATATTTTGATACACTTCTGTTTCTTCCAGGTATGAGATTAAGAGAGGGAATAATTTATTTGATTATTATTTATTTATCTATTTATTATTTTTTATGGCTTTGGTATCGAGTTAAAAAATATCTCGTTGAAAGCTTTGAGAAGGGGCACAAGAGAATTGCACCCAAACTTATAAATTTAATACTGATATAATTTTTCATTCTCATAACACTTTCTCTTTTCACTTCCATCTCCACTGCTTCAAAGTCATCATCATCATCATCATCATCATCAACATCACCACCACTGTCATCAACATAATAATAATCTTAACACTTTAATTTCTCATTCAGACACCGTTTTTTGTTTCAGCCAGGTATGAGAAGAAGAGGGGGAACTTTTTTTTTGAGGGGGTGTGGGGGCTTTGGTAGGGAGATTCGCGAGAGCAGCACCTCATTTACAGCTGGGACTAAAGGCACAAGAAAACCCGTCATCCTGGGACAAAGGGCCTCGGAAAACAAGGGGGCACTCTCACTCTCGCCCTCACTCTCTCTTTCTCTTTTCTCATGTACACTGTTGTTTTTTCCTCCTCTCTTCTTTGAACAAGGAGTGTATGAAAAAAGAGAGAGAGAGAGAGAGAATGAGGGAGAAGGAGTACAAAGGTAGGTGGTTCCTCCCACTCTCGCTCTCTTTCTTTCTCTTTTTTTTTTCTCTTGCACAGTTCTTTCTCTTTTCTTTGAGTGAGAGTTATATATGTTAAAAAATTGAATATAAGGGTTCCATTCCTCACTGGCTCGTCTCACCAACTCATCCAGAGCGTCGACGGAACTTAACATTTCCACCTCCTTCACTCCTTCACCCAAGGACGTAATTTTTTTTCATCTCATTCTTGTTACCATTAGACGATTTTAATATCCAGTTAAGAAGAGCACCCTGGCAACGAAGGGGACTTAATGAAGGCTATATCAAACCCCTCCAGATCTAAAAGCCTCTCCTAAGCTGGATAAAATCGTCTGGGAATAACAAGATCTTAAACCTCATCGTGGTGAAAGGATTAAATACACCGATCACGTTGGGAAATTAGCCAAAACACTTGTACATATAAATTTCTCTTCCACAGCTGAGCATCATAACACAGCATCAGAAAGTGTTTGGGTAAATATAAAACAAAGCACCAGAAAGTGTTAGAGCGATTATAACACAGAAATAGAACGTGTTAAGAGCGATTATAACACAGTACTATAAACTGTTCAGAGCGATTATAACACAGCATTAGAACGTGTTAGAACGATCAAATTACACATGTGCTTCGTGTTAGTAATCATCATGACCGAAGGTGAATGGAACAAACCCTAAAAAAAAAAAAATCCATTTTTGAGTGAAAAAACATTATCTTGTGTCCTGAAAGAAATGGGAAGGACAACCAAGAGACTGATGGGTGTAGAACTGAGGTGAGAGAAAGCGCATATATATTTTTTTCAATGCGTGTGTGTGTGTGTGTGTGTGTGTGTGTGTGTGTGTGTGTGTGTTTGTTTGTTTGTCTGTGTGTGTGTGTGTTTGTTTGTTTGTGTGTGTGTGTGTGTGTGTGTGTGTGTGTGTGTGTGTGTGTGTGTGTGTGTGTGTGTGTGTGTGTGTGTAGGCGGTGAACATCGGCAGTGGACCCGTGCAATGTTACAAGATGAAGCCAGCAACAGGGCGGTGCTTTTGCGTGCGTCTGGGCCAGCGCTGGGGGTGTTTGGGGGGGTAGGGGGTAGGTGGGGTGAACAGGTGGGGTGAAGGGTGGGGGAGGGGAAAGGGAAGGGGGGGCAGCAACAGCCAATAAGTGCTCCAGCTGTGTACGTATCAAGCAGCTGGTTGGGTGACACAGAAGGAGGGTGAAAAAGGTGGATAATCACAACCAAAATAAAGAAATTCAGTGTCATGGCGTGCTACCAACACCCCGACGAACAAGGTAGGCAGGTAGGCGGGTTGGTTGGTGGGTGACAGGTAAAGGTAAAAGGTAAGCGCTTTCCAGAACTGATTTTTTGGATTTTAGTAGTACCTCATTCTTCTGCTGCAGAGGGAACCTGGGCCCCTTCTTCTTGTCCCAGCCGAAAGCGTTGTCGAAGCAGGAGCAGCAGGAGTCGCAAGCAAGGGGGTCCCGGTCCGCCTCAGATAGCCAGGGGTCGTGGGCATTGCTGAGGAAATTCTCTAGACCCGTGGCAACCCTTTGAAGCCAGCGGGGATTCTCCTTGGTGGGGGGTTCATGTCCACTGGCGTCTGGCGCGCGGGAAGGGAAAGGGGAGGGGAGTTTTTGGGGAGTTTAAGGGGAGGGAGAAGCCGTAGTAAGGGAGGGGTTGTAGAATGGGGGGGGAGAATAGTTAAGGGGAGGGTTTAGGGAGGGGAGGGAGGGAAGGAAGGAAAGCCAGAGGTTAGTAAAAAGGGTCGAGTCATGAGGGTAAACAATTAAGGAGGGTACATGAAATAGGGTGTTTTTTTTTTTTTTTTTTTGGTATGAGAGAGGGGGGACGCCGCGTCCTCACTCTCGTGTACTGACACCTATAACCCAGCCCCCCTGCGGAGTTCAACACTAACAGAGTAATACTAAAAAATATTGGGTAATAGGCGAAGCACACGATGTTACAGTGAGGGACAAACTGCGACATCTACTGAAAAGAAAGTGTTACTGTGAGCGTGGGGTTATGTATTCTGGTATGCTTATGAGCCGTATTCTAAATTGTTTTGGAAATTCGTAACACCTCTTCCTTAGTGAATTATTCTGCACATTCAGAGGCGTAGCCAGGTTTTTACAAATAGAGGAAGGGAGGCAAGGTGGGGCTAAGCCATATTCTAGTGTGGCTCACCGTAGTAAAGTGTACTCACATTAAAATCTGAAAGTGTTTATGAAGGAGGGGGGGGGGCAAGAGATCAACCGTAAGGCCCCTCCCAGTCCTCCTCGTAGCTACGCCACTGATTAGGCTACACCTCAGACATCCTCCTGTATGTTTTTGATGCAAATTATATGTTGATATCAGAACAATATAAGTTACACGTGAGAGAATGTTAATGCGTAATGTGAGTGAAACAGCTCGCTAAGGAAGAGTTGCCACGAAGCCTCCTATGGCTCTTAGAATACGGTTCTAGGAGGTTTCCCAGCATATCTCCCTTAGCGATTTATTCTTCTTTACGATATTTGTATCTACATAGCATCGATATCAGAGTCCATAGATAATAAACAAAAACACATACAAAAGAATAGTGAGGTGTAATATGCTATATGCTGTTGTGACCCGAGGCTCATCTCAAGTGGGAACCCGGTGGACTGCAGGGTTAAACTGCCATTTTTCTGCGGTCCATATCCTCCTTTCGATGGATAGGGAACTACTATAACTACTATAACCATAACCAGGCAGTTGCGCCGCTTGGATATGTCGGTGCCACAACGAGAAGGCGTCCTTCTCCCGCACGAAATATGCAAACTAATTAGCAGAGGCAGAGGTGTCAGGGCGTCTCCTAAGCACAAAGAGCACTGCCCTGGAACTAGAACTAATTGAGCTAATTCTCCTAGAAAATCCTCCTAAAAGAGACATAAGAACTGGAACTGGGCTGAATCTATAACTTCATGTATCCATGTAGTTCTAACTTACATATATATATATATATATATATATATATATATATATATATATATATATATATATATATATATATATATATATATATATAAACTCCCATTTCCTTTTTAAAAGTATACATCTAGCATTTCCCTTTTAGCATCTGAATTCGGCCCTCCTAGTTGTTTTTTTGTTTTTAAGTCTGTGGATAGCACTAGCTTGCTCCTACAGTAGATCGATGGCTTTGCATATTTGCTATTGCTCCCATCAAGCAGTTTTACAAAGCTTAGGAAATGTCTCTGCTGGTGTCAACTGACGTAGCAATGCAGTAAAAAAGGCCAAATACTTAGACTTCTACAATCTCTAGAAGCTTTACTCTGCTTAAACAGTCCCTGAAAACTCGCTTCTGCTTAACCATCTGTAAAACCCATTTCTGCATAACTGTCTTCAGTTCTACTTAACCTTTTTAAAACATTTATTCAGACTATCTTTAAAACTCAGTTCTGCTTAACTATCCTTACAACTCTGTTTCGATTAGCTTTCTCATAAAATTCAGTTCGCTTTAATAATCTTAAAAGTTAAGATTATCTTTATCATAAAAACTCAGTTTATCTTAACTATCATAAAAGGACAGTTTATTTAACGAGTAACTATCTTTAAAACTCAATTCACCATAACTATTTTGAAACTCATATATCCTTAAATGACCTTTAAACACAGTTCTACTTAACTGACTTTGAAAATAAGTTCTACATAGTTATCTTTAAAAATAATTCTGCTTCAGTATTTAAGCTCAGTTTTGCTTAACTAGCTTTAAAACAAACTTATGCTTAACTATCTCTAAAAGCCAGTTCTAGTTAACTATCTTTATAACCTAATTCTGTTTAACCCGTTCAGTACGATGACGTCTTTTTGGTTATATTCCTGCTCCTGATTGACGGATTTACTCTGAGTAGGAGACATCTGTGGGTCCTGAAGGAGTTTGACAATTACCTTTAACCCTTAACCAGAGTCCTTCCTAAGCTGAATGAAATCATCTGGAGGCAGTAACAATAAAAAATAAAGTGTCAATAAACTGACTGGGCCAACAGAAAGAGCTTTATCATACCTAAATGCTCTTTATTATAATATTTCAACTCAAGCTCTTATTTACCAATTTATTAATGCTCTCTCTCTCTCTCCCTCTCTCTCTCTCTGGATGATTATTTTTATTCAGACTGGGACAAATTTCTTAACTGGAGGGATTAGGATTTACTCAGTCTGGGATAGACTTTTGGATATGGCAGACTTAGATAATAGTCTCCATTAACTCCTTCTCAGTCAGGTGTTCTCCTAAGCTGGGTTCAATCGTCAGACAACAGCAAGAACAAATTGAAGTAATTATCGTACTGAAAATGTTAATATATATTAGCTTGACAATTGTACTAAAACAACAAGGTAAAACACTTCCTTATCTATGACTATCATAAGTGTACATCTGCACTTATACTCAGCTAAAGTATATGTTGAAACCAGTGCTATTTCTGAGCTAAAGTGTACGTCAAAATCGGTAAGTAATCTTATTCTCAACCAAAGTATATGCTGAAGTCGGTGGTATTTCTCAGCTACAGTATGAGCTGATATAAGTACTAATTCTCAGCTAGAGTAATTTGAAATAAGTACTCATTCCCAGCTAAAGTATAAGGTGAAATACATGTTAATTCTTAGCTAAAATGTAAGAAAATCAGTACTAATTCTCAGCAATCTCTCAACTAAATAGGTCGAAATAAGTACTAATTCTAGGCTAAAGTCGAAATAAGCACTAATTCTCAGCTAAAAGTTAAAACAAGTGCTAATCCTCAGCTAATTCTCTACGGGCTATCTAGAATTAAGCAAGAAAGCTGATCTATTCATTCTATCAAGCCAAACTCTAAGCTATAAAAAATAATCATACATTTTATATTATCAAAAAACAGTAAAAAATTGTATCAGAATTAATGGTTTATAGATCACAGTATTTATTTAACAGTACATCACATAATTTATTATTATTATTATTAAAATCTCTAACGTGAAAATACGTGTGTAGTGGTTGTGTCTGCATAGTGAATCCACAGTTTAAATCTACGTACACAAACACACAAATACACACACACATGTACGTTTTCTATCTACAAGAGGGGCTAAAGTACACATAAAATACATAAAATTTAATATGGGAAGACATGACCCTAATTTTTGACGGTCATTTGCTGGAGAGAGAGAGAGAGAGAGAGAGAGAGAGAGAGAGAGAGAGAGAGAGAGAGAGAGAGAGAGAGTCGAGTTCTAGTTTTGATCTGATTAGCCTGCATCCCACGTTACAGGGTGCAGTCAGCTAGAGCCTATTTTCGTCACGTACTTCGGAAAATGCCGTCAAAAATTGGGCACTTGCCTTCCCTTTCCCCATGAACCCCTTCAATCCGATGACGTATTTCCATTTATTTATTTATCCATTTATTTATTTATGCCAAATCTAGACAATTTAGAGAGAGAGAGAGAGAGAGAGAGAGAGAGAGAGAGAGAGAGAGAGAGAGAGAGAGAGAGAGTCTGACGTTAAATACAATCTTTGGTGATAACAAGGCTAAAACCGGAAACACGTCATCGGAATAAAGAGGCTAAAGTTTAAAGCTGATCAAAAAGCCCATATTCTCGTCAGTTTGGGAGGTTTCGTAGCACTTCTTCCCTAGAGATTTATTTTGCTCACAACACCCTACTATTCCCTTAAAGATAATTTGTGCTTTTTTGAAATCTACATGTATTGCACAATTAAAATGGAAGTTAATATTACCCCATACAATCCTATAATATATATTTCACGGTTATCCTTGCTATCTTCAGTTTAGGAAAGTTCTCTCGTACTGAAAGGATACACGAAGGATAAGTGTAAATCCTTAAGTTCAGAAATTGTATCTTAAGCTGAATTTAATCGACATACGAGTATAGCAAGAATAACGAGAAAAACACGCCTGGGAATCGAAAGAGTTAAGTTACATGGAAAAATACGCTAGTCACGAAGAAGTGCGTAAAAGCCTCCTAAACTGGCAATATATACGGCCTTAAGACAAAGCTACAGGGTGACTAAAAGACTTCTACAGGACAGCAGCTACTACAACAGCCACTACTACACCGAACTAGCTACAGGGTGTCTCAAAACAACAGCGAGGGCTAATTATAAGGGAGTTTAGGATGCTACAGGGTGTGTCAAAAGATCATCAACGGCTATATTTAAGGGTTGGAAGCTACAGGGTGGTGGTGGGTTGGAGGAAGAAAAATTTATAGCTGGCACATGAATTTTTTTTTTTTTTTTTTTTTCATTTTTTAGGGGTGGGTGATTATGGCGGGAATTATGAGAGAGAGAGAGAGAGAGAGAGAGAGAGAGAGAGAGAGAGAGAGAGAGAGAGAGAGAGAGAGAGAGAGAGAGAGAGAGAGAGAGAGAGAGAATCAGAAGAAAATATAAGAAAAAGGGCAATTATGCAAGAAGTAGTAGCAGTAGGACAAAACAAAAGGATGATGATGCTGATAATGATGAAAATGATGATTACGATGATATTTGTGTTCATTTTCTTGTATATTCTCAGGTGACTCAAACTCCAGTCACGCGAAACAATGAAAATTTCTGGTGATATCGTTTTTATTTTATTCTTGCCGTAACCAGATTATTTTATTCAAGTTAGGAGAGATTTTTCGAACTGGAGGCATTCTATATAGATTAAATACACACCTCCAGTACAAAAGGTCTTTCCTAAATTGAGTAAAAACTTCTATCACTAGCGAGAATAAGAAATAATACGTCATACGGGTTTTAGAGATGAATATAGAGTCCCAGGGTAAGTGTACGAAATGTAGGGATTTATCCTAGAGGCAATTTTGAGTATTAAATATAACAACATTGATCAAATTCTAAACTGCTAAGGAACTTCAATTACTGGTGGCCTTATGGGTGAATAATGTGCAGGGGACCATTTTTGCCCCAAAGATCATCGGTAAATACAGCTCCGGAACAGAAGAGGGATCATGTTCATCAACCATGTTATGCTTAAATATTAGTCTATCATAACCAATCAATGTTTGATGCACTCATATATATAACGACACGACCTGAAAGCTATCATGAAATTGGCTTTAATAATAATAAAGAATAATAATAATAATAACAACAATAATAATAATAATGATAATAATAATACCCATTCCCTCACCCTCCTCTGTTTCACTCTTTCAGCTGTTCATTTTATCTACTATCAAATGCCAAATCCCAGAGTTCACCCGCGATGGTTGATACGATTCGTGATGTGCAAAGGTTTCTCATCCCCACAGTGTACAGTCTCTGGCATAAATACCGATCCACTCCATAACGATATCTTGTGAGACACTGAGCAGCGACTTTCGAAATCAAACGATGCGATGTTTCGAGACAAACGAATTTTTCAGAATATTATGCTAGAGTTTCATAGATCTTTGGCTAAATTGTGGAACGATGTAAACGTTTGGAACTGTGCATGTGACAATTAATTGCTTCGTCATATATAATGTATAGTATGTATGCTTTTCAAGAAATTTATACACAATTTATATACTTGGATTTAAAAGAAATCCATGTCAGAAGCAGCCCATAAGTTTTTCCTT
The DNA here is from genome assembly GCF_032717465.1 of Coenobita brevimanus. Lineage (NCBI taxonomy): Eukaryota > Metazoa > Arthropoda > Malacostraca > Decapoda > Coenobitidae > Coenobita > Coenobita brevimanus. The sequence goes on from NC_137053.1 coordinate 54,616,710, forward strand.
AGATTTTATGATACTTTTTATAAACATAATACTTGTAATGTCAATTGAGCACGCGTCAGAACGAATACTTTTAAACTTTTTTTTTCTTTAAGAACAAACAAGAGGTGTTAAAGTCTCCAGGGCCCACGACACTTGAATAAAATCGTCTGGTTGTAGCCTGAGTAGAAAAGTAATCGAAGTGAAGGTTAAGTTCATATTCAAGACAAAGTTTGCAATGATTTTAAGACAGATGTTTCACTTCGGCGACGCCTTATCATATATATATTTTTTGCCATCTATTGATAATTTCATCAAGTTTTTTATAGGCTTATTGAGATGGAGTGGTTAGAGAAAACATAAATAAACCCCTTCATTATTAGAGGCCTTTCTGAAGGTCAAAATCACTGGAGCAGCTAGAACAAATCAAATGGGTTTCGCTAGATTCGTGATGAGGGGGGGGGGGATTTGAGGTAAGGGCATGAGGGTATTGGAAACAAATGACAAAGATTGATGTTGAGGATTCCATCGTTGTCATCATCATCATCATCATCATCATCAGTTCTCCTCTTGCATTCCTTGTCACTCTTCCAATTGTCAATTTATGAGAGAAAACTCTGTCTGTCTGTCTGTCTGTCTGTCTGTCTGTCTCTCTCTCTCTCTCTCTCTCTCTCTCTCTCTCCTAAATGGCTAATGAATGAGGGAAAAATCCACTATTCATGACGTTAAGTTTCGTCATTAGGCCAGATATACGGAACGCTCTCTCTCTCTCTCTCTCTCTCAAGGGCATTAACACCTCCAAATTACCTACCCAGATTAAAGAAAAGCTTGTTTACTACTACCAAAGCTTAAGAAAGGGTTAACACGATCGTAAACACCACTTAAAACTAGCTTAGGCGTTATCCACCTCTCTCTCTCTCTCTCTCTCTCTCTCTCTCTCTCTCTCTCTCTCCTAAATGGATAATGAATGAGGGAAAAATCCACTATTCATGACGTTAAGTTTCGTCATTAGGCCAGATATACGGAACGCTCTCTCTCTCTCTCTCTCTCTCTCTCTCTCTCTCTCTCATGTCTGCAGTTAATATCCTGATTGCAATTTCCTCAATTTTTGTTGCTTTCATACTTTAGATAACACAGCCAAATTGTACACTATAGCTTTGTTTGCATCATCTGTCTGTTTTCCTTTGTACTCCTAATAAAGCATACGAGAGAGAATAAGACCCGGAATGTTATTTATTTTAGTTTTGAGAAAGTGTCCTGTAATTCTAATATATTACCAGATGAAAACGTATACACTTTCAAAAATTAATTCCATGGCCACGACAACATGCATTTTCCCCCCTATTCGTGTTACTATAGAAAACTTTCATTCATTTAAGGGCGGATGTCTTGTAGTTAATGATATAATGAAGGCTGCGTCTCACCCCTCCGCAAAGAAAACTCCTTCCTATCCTCAGTCCGGTCGATTGAAAGTAACACGGATATACTAAAATACAAACTATATTGTACTGAAATGAGTAGCCCTCTTGTGGTGGGGACAACTTTAGTATTCCTTCCTAACTAAAGCCAGACGATTTTTACTCAACAGAGAGTGAGTTTTAGGGAATGAAAGTGTTAAAGTTTTTTTTTTTTTCAGAGAATTCAGAAAAGGAATATGAAAACCCAAAGCAGCCTACTATTACGATCAAAAGTTCGTCGACACTTTCTTTCCCGTTATGGTAATGGAAAGTGTGTCATAAAACTTTCTTTCGTGAAGGCATTATGAAGTACACAAGAAAAGAGACTGAGAAGGAGGAATGCTCTCTGACGTCCGGGAGAAGAATGAGAGATGTGGAAGGCAGGATTCAATACTGACAGGGGATTGTGGGCTAACTATGGTTGTGAGAGTACTTTAATCCCTTCTTTCCCTGAGAGGGTAAGTCAGCGCTTGCAATACCAGTGTTGGACGGCAGGTTACTATATCAGTTTATTAATACTAAAGGAGAGGGGGAAGGTGGAGGGAATCCGCTTTTACACTCCTCTTTCCCAAGGGATATGAGTTATATAATAATAATAATAATAATAATAATAATAATAATAATAATAATAATAATAATAATAATAATAATAATAATAATAATAATAATAATAATAATAATAACAAAAACACCACTACCAACAATAGCTATATCAATAATAAAATAACAGGAAAGAACAATAAAGTGCAACACCTGCGCCCACCAATTGTTCTAAGGGCCAAATATTTGACCTTGCCCTGTGACCTTGACTTTAAACCGATTGTTCTCAAAATTGAATTACTTCATTTTTGCCTCACTCTTAATCCTCCCACCAGGTTTCGTCCATATCAGAACAAAACTTTGAGTTGACCTTGACTTGTGGTCTTGACCGCTGACTGGATATTCTCAAAATCGAATCTCTTACTTCACGCGTTGCCCTGCACCCTGACACAAAGTTTGGTGTAAGTCAGGTAAAAATGTGAAGATGACCTTGCCTTGATCTTGACCTTTGACCTATTATTCACTAAACAAACCCTCTTCAATCTTGCGGTACCCTCAGTCCTTCCACCAAGTTGATCTAAAACAGACAAACACTAATTAAGTTTGCCTTGCTAGGTCAGCGTTAGATAAAGTCTTGTAAACTTGACCTTTGACCTAATGTTCTACAATACAATAGCCTAACCTCTTCATTCTCCATCTACCTTTCCACTAAATTTGTTTATATCGTATAATCACTCTTTGACATTTTATCTGCATATACACGCAGAGGCACAAAAACACACACACCGAGCAAAACATTTACACGCTATCGTTTTGCGAGCGCGGATGTAATACCAACCAGTAAAGTGCACTTTGTGAGCGCGTGACAAGCGAGCGAGAGTTTGTACATAGGCCTATCATCATATTTTCATCTTGGTGTAAACTTTCAACATTTCTGGTGAGGTAGCTGAACAATAACAGAAGAATAACTGCGGCTAGAATAATTACTTTCTCACGTTTTCTCTTTCTCACACACACGTACTACAGATCACAGAAGCATCAGTGTACAGGGGGTGCGATGCCTACCGAAAACATTCGAACAACTGCTGATGTTTACCAACGTCTCTTGTGTATGAACAATGTCTTCCTATATAAACATAACATTTGCTATATGTTTGCAGGAGGATATTGCTAATTCGACAGCCTATATGACACCTCCCGACATCAGGGCTGCAAAAATGTGATAGGTCGGAAACTATTATTTCAGTGACCTTCGTCCTGTGGTCCAAAATGTTTCACGTATATTGTGCACCGATACCTTTGTGACCCATAGTGCACACACACACACACACACACACACACACACACACACACACACACACACACACACACACGAGCGCGCGCGCGAAATCAACATATGAAAGTGAAAAACAACTCATACCTCGCATGTGTCACTTTCATAATGCTTTAAATTGATTTCATAGTGAAGCATGTCAAACGAAGCCTTCGGTACATTCCCTTGGAAAGCTGGGATTCCAAGGGGTTTCTTTAGCCTCATGAGTAAATAATAGCTAAAAACAAAATTAATTGAATGTATCTACTACCTGCTGAAAGAATCTCTTCATTCTCGCATAGCAGAAAGTTATAAGCCACTGAAAACAGTCGCGGTTGAGTTGTGTCGTGTCGAGTCGGGCCGGGCCGGGTCGTGCTGGGTCGCTCATTTCGCAGCTGAACGTATACATCGCTTCGCTACTCTTGCTCGCTCGTCACAAGAACCATACAAACCATTACAAAAACATTACAAACACAGGAGGCTTCCATCTAACAAATCAACGCACAAATCCGCGAGGGTCCCATGCGTCCATTATTAATCCACTCGAAATGAAGAAAAATGAATAACCTTTTCTTCCCGAGCCAGAATTCCATACGGGTCTGGTTATCACAGTTATGCAAATGAAATGGCGAGCTGGGAGAATGGAGGAAAGAGAGGAGGGAGTGAGGAAAGAAAGGTGTGGGAAAGGGAGGGAGAGGGAAAGAAAGGTGTGGGAGAGGGAGGGAGAGAGGAAAGAAAGGTGAGGGAGAGGGAGGGAGAGAGGAAAGTGAGGAGGGAGAGAGGAGAGAGAGGAAAGAGGGGGGAGAGGGAGAAAGGACATGTGAGAACACTAAAAACAGAAAAAAGAAAATGTATCCAGACAGAAAGACAAAAATAGACAAATAGATAGAGAGACAGACAGATACCGTAGAGACAGACAGATAGATAGGCAGCTCGAGAGACAGATGGACTGAGAGAGAGAGAGAGAGAGAGAGAGAGAGAGAGAGAGAGAGAGAGAGAGAGAGAGAGAGAGAGAGAGAGAGAGAGAGATGTGGAGAGTTATAGGCAGATAGGTAAATGCATGAATGGAAAAGAACAGACAGACATATAGAGCAAAATCGGGCTAAGGAGAAAAAGAAAGCCAATGCAGTTCAGAATAAGTTAAAAAGAGTAAAAAAAATTACCTATTTTACGTAACCTATGTTTTTCTTTCTGATTTTGATTTACTCTCATCGCTTTATATTTTCTTTTCTCACCTCTCTCTCTCTCTCTCTCTCTCTCTCTCTCTCTCTCTCTCTCTCCAATCTCATCTTAGCCCTTCCTCTCGCATTTCTCTCCCTCCCTCATTTCTTCTCATCTAACCTAAACTCCTCCCTCCACTCTACCCTCACCCTCCTCTCCCCTTCCCTCCATATTTTCCCATCCTCCTCCACACCCTCTCTCTTTTCCTGCCTTCCTTCACCATTTTCTCCGTCTCTCCCCCGTTCTCTCCTCTTTCTCCCTTCCTTCCCTTCTTACCAATCGTTTCATCTTTTCTTCCTTTCCAGCTCCTCCCCATTTTCTTTCTTTCACTCTCTTTCGTCTTTATATCCTTTCTCCTTTCCTTAATTCTCTGTTTCCTCCTCCCCGCCTCACTCTACACTTCCTCAATATCCCTCCTTCCTTCCCTTCTCTCTTTGATACTTCTCCACATTCCATCTACCTCCTTACAATCTCTCTTCCCTTCCCTCTTCCCCCTCCCTTCTGTCCACTCCCTTTCTTCTCCTCCTTTTCCTCTCCCCTCGCTCCCTTTCCTCCCCCCTTCCACACTTCTATTCTCTCTTTCATTATATATCATCTTCCTTTTCCACATCCCCTCTCTTTCCCTTTCCCTTCCTTTCTCCCCACTCCCCGATCTCTTCCACAGCCCTCACAAATTCCTTTACCTTCATCTCTTCCTGCATTCCTCCCCTCTCATTCCGCCTCCCCCTCCCTTCCCGTCCCCTTCCCCTTCCCCTGCCTCGCTGCATTCCTCCACTCCTCCCGAATTCCTCCTCTTCCCCAAGTCCTCTCGTATCTTCCTCCCTCACCTCCCAAACTTCATACTACATCAGTTTCGTTCCATCCTCTTGCCTTCCTTCATTTCATCCTTCCTTCATTCCCTACTTCCTTCTTTCCCTCGTCCTTTCCCTCCTTCCTTCAGTTATTCTTACCTTCCTTCATTCATTTTTTTTCTTTCATTGTTCTTTCCTTCTTCCTCTTCTTCCTTTCTTCTTTATTTTCTTCCTCTCATTCACTTAGATGTCTCAGTCCTGTCTTCATATACAATTCTCTCTCTCTCTCTCTCTCTCTCTCTCTCTCTCTCTCTCTCTCTCTCTCTCTTCCCCTTCGCATTCTCCCGGGTGCCCGCCAGCTCTCCACCTCCCAGGGGCAATTGGTCTCCACTAATCTTGTAGAGCCGGTATTGCCTTGCCACACACAACACCCACCTACCACCTACACCCACTTACCACCCACACCCCCACCTACACCCACTTACCACCTACACCCCCACCTACACCCACTTACCACCTACACCCCCACCTACACCCACTTACCACCTACACCCCCACCTACATCTTCCACCCACATCCATCCAACTACACCATTTCCTTTCCTACCTAAAGGATACACCTCTCTTTCTACCTTTTTCCCTTCTTAAAGTCATATAATTCACCTTAAACCTAGAGCCACCTACCACCTATATACTCTCTCACCTCTTACACACATCCCGCCTACCACTTATACCCACACCATTTAACAACTACATCCACTTAAACCCACCTAAGCCCACTCGCCCATCACCTACGCCCTATTCACTTATACCCACCTCGCTTATTACCTACACCCGCCTACACTTGCTTACACACACTTACCACCTTCACACACCGACCACCTAAGCTCCCTCCTCTCTCTCTCTCACCACTTACACCGCCCCCTTTCTCCCACCTATGGCGTACACCCTCTCATTCTCTCCCATCTACTATTTACTCCACACCTCTCCACCTACTGTACTGTACCACTAACCACCTCCACCTATCATGTACCACACACCATTGCCACCTACCACGTAATATATACCCACTCACCACTACTACGACCTCCATCTACCTACGTTTTCCACCTACCACCACCATCCACTTACCACTTCCACCTACCACCAACATCCACCTACCACTACCATACACGTATCACTAACACCTGCCGCGTAACGTGTAAAAAACTTACCATTCATCAACCTTCTTAATCTACTATGTTGAACCTCTCTCTGTCTCTGTCTGTCTGTCTGTCTGTCTGTCTGTCTGTCTCTCTACCGACCACTTTCACAAATTATCCTTTCTCTTCAAACTAAACTCGCATATTTCCACTTGCTCTTTAATCCCTGTCCCCCCCCCCCTCTCTCTCTCACTATGCTAAACTCTTTTCCTAAATCTTCGTCACTTCTCTGTTACTGGAAAATAGTTAGTTTTTTTTTTTCGATTATTATATCATGTGTTCGTAGTTCATTAATTTTTATTCATAAATTACCTGTGATCCTTACTGTTTATATTTTAATTCACAGATATTCAGTGTAAAGTGTGTGTAGTCTATCATTTTTCTTCTCAAATATTCTACGGTTCATCTATTTTTCTTCCCAAATATTTCATCGTCCGTGTGTGTGTGTGTGTGTGTGTGTGTGTGTGTGTGTGTGTGTGTGTGTGTGTGTGTGTGTGTGTGTGTGTGTGTGTTCCTTCAATTTCTCCTCAAATATTCTGGCCCATGATATTTTTCCTTCCGTATGCTGAATCAAATGTGTATGTGGTCCATCAGCGGCCCGTCCACCATCAAACGAACCACTGGACCGAAGCAGCGAGCCCTCGAGGTCCAACTCCTTGTGAAGAGATGGTCAACTATTTCCTACAAGTGGGATTGGGAGGAAAAGTTGTGGTGATAAGAGGGAGATAGAGGGAGGAGGGAGATATATTGTGGTTGAGATGAAGGGGATAGAGATAGAGGTGGGAAGAGGGAGGGGTGAAAAGAGAAGAAAGTTGAGAGAGGAGGTGAAAGGAGAAGAAGGATGGGATGGGAAAGGAAGAAGAGACGAGATATGAGAGAGAGAGAGAGAGAGAGAGAGAGAGAGAGAGAGAGAGAGAGAGAGAGAGAGAGAGAGAGAGAGAGAGAGAGAGAGAGAGAATTATTTATAACTTTAATTTTGAGTTCTTTCATTATAATTCCACACGATTTTGTTCGACAGAAAGAAAGCCTAGCAGCTAAAGCCCTAGAAACTATTTAGATTAAGCCCTTCGCTAGTAAGAATACGCTAGGCTTGTTCATCCAGGCTATCTCCATGTAATTCTGCTGAAAGTATTGAAATTCTTGATAAAATTAAAGTTGAAATACTAGCCATGAACTCAGGTTACGAAACGAATCACGAATATGGGCTACGAATATGCGAATGTGATGAGGGAGTTATGAAACGAGTTATGAATGACTTGTGGAAGGAGTTAATCAATACGAATTATGAATGCCACTTATGGAATTAATTATGCATATAAGTTATGACTATGATTTGTGGAAGGAGTTATGAATACGACTTAAGAATGGGACTTATGAAACGAGTTATGAATACGAGTTATGAAACGTGTTATTGCATACGAGTTATGAATTCGACTTATGGAACGAGTTATGAATACGAGCTAAGAATACGAGTTACAAATCAGACTTATGAAACGCACTATAAATACGAGTCACAAATTCCATAAGAGTCCTAGTACAGACAAGTCCAATGTCCGGGTACAAGTTAGAGCGCCAGCCTAGCATTCCTAACTCAACCCTTCCGCAGCCAAAGCCCCAGAGTTGACAAAAATGGGCTCACAGTTTGGTGTATCTTGTGAGGACGTTTCGTGCTTGAGAAAATTTGTGTGTGTTTAAATGGGCAGGAGATAATATGAAAGTATTTAGTTGGTGTGTACATTATTTTCTCTCTTCGAAACGTATATACTTCATCATAACCAATATCTTAAGCGCAGTGTATTAAAAAATATCCTCTCTACAAAGTCAGATATTCCCGTATATTGTATTAAAAACATTAAGATCATAAAGGAAATAAAAGAGACAAACTTAAAAAGCTAAATGCGTGAAACACAGAAACACGATAAGAAAAGACAGCTGATAAAGAATTAAGATTAGGTGATAAAGGAATCCAATGAGAGGTGATAAAGAAATTCTTTACTATAAAAGAAAAAGAGTGAGGGGAGATACAGAAATAAAATGAAATAAAATGAACAGATATAAAGTAGGAGGTACCCCCAAAAATAAGCTGAAAAGTGATAGTAAAATACGATGCAAAATCATAAAGGCATATGATACAGAGTGATACAGAAATGCGATGCGATGTGGTACAGAACGGGGAACGGTGTGATACAGAAAAATGCAGCGAGGTAAAAGAGAAATATGGAGCGAGGTGAATTAGCCAGGCTGGGGTGAAGGAGTACGAGCCCCACCTAGACGATCAGCACCTGGCCCACCTAGACGATCAACACCACAACACCTGATCCATACCAGACACTTGACTTATTGCTGCACACACACACACACACACACACACACACACACACACACACACACACACACACACACACACACACACACAGGCCCGTTTATCCCGTGATCCCTGCGACCTTTTCACTTAATCATTTAGGCAACTCCACCATATCATGTAATTCCCGTCGTTACTGAAAAAGGGATTGTAGTGCCAATCAGTTTATATTTAGCCATCTTTTCTAGGGTGCAGTGCCAGGCTATGTATCATTAGAACCAGATTTATTAATCTATTTTGTTTATTTACGTCAGCTTGACTATCATCATCATCATTATTCTTATTCTTATTCGTATTACATTACTTTTTCCAGAATAATAAAGAATGACTCATTTTTATTTCTTCCTGAAGAATGCAGTATGTGAAATCGCTACAGTAGCTATGATAATTATTTAGCTGGAATGTTCTATACAAATATCGAATTGTTATAGCGCCTACATTTTGTTTATCGTGGATAATTTTGTTCCGTTTGGTAGTGAAACCTGGGTTGCTGGTACCTAAGACTTTCTGTCGACTCTCTCTCTCTCTCTCTCTCTCTCTCTCTCTTCCCTACCAGTTTTTCTGTCCATCCATCCAATTATTCATCTTGTCATACATGCATCTAACTGTCTCTCTGTCTATCTATCAGTCAGTCTCTTTATATCCTTTGGTTACCGACCTCACATGGATTTAGCTTGAAATTAAACATTATGATTTTAACACAACTTTAGCCCGACCTCATTTAGCGTGACTGCTTAAACTGTTCGAAAAGAAGAATGCGCTCCCGGAATGGCCGTAAACAAGGACTGATTTAGCGAGCGTGGGATGGAAAGGGGTATGAATAAGGGTAACGTGGGTCCGAGGGAGGGCAGGGTAATGGCGAAGGACAGGGTGACGTGGCTGTGATTTATACGTAGCCACTCCCTCCGGGATTGAGACGTCTGACTACAGATAAGTGTACAGACAGAAAAATTGTAAAAAATATAGAGAAACGGGCAAAGATAGACAAACAGACAGATAGATAGATAGATAGATAGGTATATAAACAGAGACACTGATGGATAGCTAGAAGATAGCTAGATAGATAGACATATATAGGTAGATAGATAGATAGATAGATAGACATAGATAGAGGCAGGGAAAGTAGTCACCCTAGGGAAAGAAATTATTCTTTTCTTCTGACAAAGTAGTTTATATTCTATTACTGCTACCTTCAGACGATTTTATTCAGCTTAGGGAGAGAAATCAGGTCATGAAGGGGTCACTGGAGACTCTAACCCCACCACTACAGACGGTATCTTCAGAATTCAGAAAATCGTCTGGAGGTGGCAAGAATATCAAAATAAGGACGTAACGGTACAAAATTTTACGTTTCAATCCGATTATGTATCTTTCTTTTTATTCTTGTGTTCTACAGATGATTTCGTTTACCTTGGATAATCTTTCCGAAATGGAGGGGTCAAGTTCACGCTTCAGTAACCCTTTGCTACTTGGTGACTCTCCATAAACCAAATAAAATCGTCTGGCAATAACAGGAACTTAAATATACGTTCCCGGATTTGAGGGGCTGACGACACTCTTCTCTCGTAAATATTCCATCACCTTTTTTCCGTCGACACCGCTCACCCATTAACACACTCAGAGTACGACAGAACTTCTGTGAGCTTCATATTACCTTTGTGAGAACTAAAAGTTAGAAATGGTATGTGTGGGGTTAATAACGATCAATCACAGAGCCTTAATAAATATTCCAGTACGCTGTTTTCTCTGAGAGTATGACGGTGTCAGTTTTATATCATTTTTTATGTTTTTAAATGATTTTATTCTCTCGTAAAACGGACTCTCGTACTAACTCTCTCCCTCACCTTTAGCCTAACCACCCTCGACCTCTGTTTAACTACCTCACCCTCTTTCCTACCATCCCATCATCTTCACTCTCATTTCAGCAGCACTCTCACCCTCTCCTACCCGATCACCCCCCAACATCACCACCACACCCACCCTCAAACTCACCTTCACTATACCACCTTCGCACCCTCACCTACACCTTCACCCTTACCCCACCATCATACCCATACTCTCATCACCCCCACTCGCACCACCCCATCACAAAGCCAGCCAGCCCGCGACAGAAAAGAGAGGGAAAAAATGAAGTCCCTCTTTCATTCATCGATTGGCCACACCACTCATTAGGGCCATTCATCTGCTGATTAACCCAGATTATCCCGCGGTGAGCCTAATTAACTGCCTGCGTGGGATTGCACTCTATAGGGGCGGATTGGCTGCGATTAATGACGCTCTTCAATACCAACCTCTTCCCTCCAGTAACTTTACTTTTTTACTATATCCTCGCTAGAGCCATGAGACTTTGCATAGCTTAGAATAGATATTTTTGAACGGAGGGATTAGATATAGCCCTCATTAATCCCTTATATACGACAGGCCTTTCCTAATCTAAATGATTATCGCCTGAAACAAGGATTGGCCGTATTCTTATCGGTTTTTGAGGTATTATGTCTTCCTTATCATTCCTGACGGAGGCACAATGAGTCTCTTGTAGGATGGTGTTTATGCAGTCTATGTCGACATTTACGACACATAAGTACTATACAAGGAAACAAATATTTAGTGTGATAAATAAAGTGCCTTGTAATAGCTGTTACAATGATTCTTGTTGGTAACGCTTGCTTTGCTTTGGTTCTTCCCTAAGCTGGATAAAATCGTCTGGTAATGAAAATATTTAAGTAAATAACACGTAAATCATCATCAGTAAGGGGTTAGGGCCTATATATTTGATCGTTTCAGCCCAATTACATATTTTTCTCTTTATACTACCTCTCCTCACCTAATCCTTAGTTGGGAAAACGAGGTCTGGATGATGCTGATGATGTACTACCATCAGACGATTTTATTAAGCATATAACAGACTTCTCGAGATGAAGGGTAAGATAACAATCGTAAGCCACTCTTTCACTACTAGAGATCCTTCGTAAGTTGAAGCGAGTTGTCTCATTAATGCAAGGATAATTTTGAGATGGAAGGGGATAGTTCATATAGAGGTTACGTGGGCACTTGCAAAGGGTTGTTGTTAATGGTGGTGGTGGCGATACTGAATGTGGAGATGGCGATGCTGGTGATGGTCTTAGTTGTGGTGATAATGAGTGTTGTGATACTAGTGGTGGTGATGCTGACTGTGGTAATGATTGTGGTGTTGGTGACTCTGAGTGTGGTGCTGGTGGTGATGGAGGCGGTGTCGGTGATGGTGGCAGTGGTGGATATGGTGGTGGTGATGGTGATAATACTGTTTGTGGTGATGGTGGTGGACGAGATACTAAAAAAGGAAGTGAGGACGGTGGTGGCAGTGATCCTGAAGTTTGACAGAATGAGAGGTTGTTGTGGTTGTTGTTGATGGTGGTGGTGGTAGTGGTGGTAGTGGTGGTGGTGATAGTGGTGGTGGTGGTGGTGGTGATAGCAGTAGTGGTACCAACGCTCCTGATGATTGTAGTGTTAGTCGTAGTGCTAATGACGGTGAAGGTAGTGATGGTGAGAATGGTGAAAACTGCAAACACTAACCTGAAGCCCATATTGAAGGAGTTACAGACAAGCCTTCCATGTTACTGTGGCCACTACAAGGACGATTTTATTTAGTTTAAGCTGGAACTCTCATTTCTATGACCCCTCTTACAAAATCCATATTTATTACCACCAGATGATTTTACTCAGTTTGGGAACGACCTCTGCTAGCGGAGGGTTTATAATTCACACACACACACACACACACACACACACACACACACACACACACACACACACACACACACACACACACACACACACACACACACACACACACACACACACACACACACACACACACACACACACACACGGGTGAAGTACTGTAGCATACAAAGAACAAGAAATACGTAAAATCTTTGAAATACTGGCAAAAAGTGTAATAGAAAATAAAAAAGAGAAAACGGGAACCAAGGAACAGAAAAAAAGGAAGAAGCATAAAGAGTGAAGTGTATGGGAGGGACAAAGGCTGTGTGCAGTGGGGGAGAAGGGGGGCACTGTGGAGGAGGAGGAGGAGGAGGAGGAGGAGGAGGAGGAGGAGGAGGAGAGAGAGAGAGAGAGAGAGAGAGAGAGAGAGAGAGAGAGAGAGAGAGAGAGAGAGAGAGAGAGAGAGAGAGAGAGAGAGAGAGAGAGAGAGAGAGAGAGAGAGAGACTTGGAGGAGGGAATAAGATGGACAATGAAAGTAGGAGAGGGAGACAGGATGATAATAAAGGAAGGGAGGGGATTGAGGGGATGGGGGGGAGATACAGAAGCGAGGAGGGGGGGAAAGAAGGGGAGACTGGAACAGGAAGAGGTGTGGGGAGGGAGACGGTAGGAGAAAGAGAAAGAACAGAAGGGGTGGGGAGAGTGGAGGAGAGATAGAAAAATGAATGAAGGGTGGAATGGTAAAGAGGTGGAGACGGAGACAGAGAGAGGCTGTGTGAAGAGGGAGAGAGGTGAAAGAGAGAGCGAGAGTAGAAGGTGAGGGGAGCAAGAGGAGGACAGGTAGCGGTGTGGAGAGAGATAGAGAGCACCACAGAGGCAGATGTGTGGACAGAGGGAGGGGGAGTCACGTAGAGGAAGGCGGGGAGAGAAGCATAGACTATTAATGAGACGGAGAGTGAAGGGGAGAAACAGATGGGTGGATGGGGAGACAAAGGTAAAGGAAGGATGGGGAGAGAAGGACACAGTAGCAGTGGGAAGAAAAAGGGTAGAGACGCAGGAGGTAACGCAATTAACAGTAGGAGCAGTTGAGAGAGAATGACACACAAACTGCTGGGGGAAGATTTCAAAGCAGGGGTAAATGAGAGTGTATGCAGCAAGAAGAGCAGAGAAAAAGGATCATTGAAACATATCTATTTATCTATCTGTCTGTCTATTTGTCTATCTGTCCATCTGTCTTGCAATCTATCTATCTATCAATCTATCGAGAGCTCAAAAGTAGATAATATCTCCAAGGTTCTCGGCGAAAACAGATCGAGATCGAGATCGCCATCGATCGATAGAGAGTGAGAGAGAGAGAGGAGATGGGAAATTGTAGATGAAGAAGGACAGCTGTACAGTAGAGGAAGACAGGGAGACGTAAAGGAAAGTAATGAAAGTGTCGGGAGCCAGACAGAGAAATGTTGTAGCTGGGTACGAGGAGGATGGAGAGGAGGAAGAGAGATGGAGAGCTGAAGGTACAGTGTAGGCATAGAGTTAGACAGGGTAGGCATGAAGACAACATATTCCACGCATTTAGCCCACCCCAGCCTACCTCACAGCTCCACAAACACTAATATCCCCCTTTACTAATTTCCTCTCTAATGGGAGTGTTGATAAAAGCGTAATTAGTTACGGCAAGTTACCTCGTGAAGATGAATGCCTTCAGTACGATGACGTCTTTTACTTGAATCAGGCTATCACCGGACAATTTTACTTTAATTAGGAAAAGCGAATGTTGATGAGGATGATAGTGATGTCTACATTAAATCTCTCGTGTTCATAAAGTTTCCCCTGAGTGTAAAATCGTCTGAAAACAACACAAATAAAGTATAATAGTCGTCATTGTCGTGACAGATGTGTTTGGTTTGAGAGCATTCTTACAAATATTTATTCGTTCATACTGTAAGAATTTCGTGTGATGGCGGACCACTACAAGTAATCTCGCTGAAGACGAGCAAAATTCTTCGTGAACTTATATAGATGTGAAGTTATGTGGAAAAAAAAAAAGCTGTTTTAAATAATCCGTGAGAGTGCAAGTCGACTTAAAGCAATTTCATATAAAGTTGAATCTCTCCACAAACACTCGTGTAGAGAATCAATTTTACTTACTATAATGTGCAGATGTACGAGTAATGAGTCTGAAATAATGATATGTAAAGATGAATGAGTCTGGAAAAACGTCCTGTGGAGATAATTTCAAGGTAATTTATTTCCTTTATAATTTTTATGAGATGAAAGAAGCTAAAGTAACTGCGCGTGAAGACCAACCGATTCCAAGCTATTCTGAGAAACCATTACTCCTTCCTCTAAAAAATTCGGCCATGAGTCACTAAATTCGGGTCACGGTTGGTCCTCTCGCTAGTCATTTTGTGTGGAAAAGAATCGGCCTGAAAGAATGGCATATAAAGAAGCATCAGTTTTAAGAAATTTCGTTAAATCCATCGTTTAACAATTTCGTGCGGACATGACAAGGTTAAAAAGTATGTGAGAAGATTATTCAGTTCAAGGCAATTTCAACCAAAGACGAATCACCCTACACCCTACACGATTTCGGCTTAAAGAATTAGTCTTGTCCTCAACAGCTTCCTCAAGTTTATTTAATTTCTCGTGAAGATTAATCAGGGTCAAGTTCATTTCGTGTAAACATTATTCGTTCACCCAACAATTCTCTGCATGGGCGAGTCATTATTAATGGAATTTAAGAAGATGAATAAACACAAGGTAATTTAGTGCCAGAGTCAGTGCTTACTTCTAAAAATTTCACGTGAAGATTAGTCCGCTCTCTATCAACTTCGTGAAAATAAATCAACAAGCCAGTATCGTT
The DNA here is from genome assembly GCF_032717465.1 of Coenobita brevimanus. Classification (NCBI taxonomy): domain Eukaryota; kingdom Metazoa; phylum Arthropoda; class Malacostraca; order Decapoda; family Coenobitidae; genus Coenobita; species Coenobita brevimanus. Next base: position 54,632,133 of record NC_137053.1, read on the forward strand.
CGAAGATCTTTCTACCATCAATTAATTTACTGAAGGGGCGTATCAGCAGTGAGTCATTTCGCGTGAAGGTGAACTGACAGAACCATTTCGTGTCAAGATCAGTCCACCCTCAAACAATCTGCAGGTGGGGCGAATCGGTAGCAACTAAGTTCGTGGGATGATGAACCAACACAATAATTTCGCGTCAACATTAATCCATCCTGAAACAATTTGCAGGAGGGGCGAACCAGTAGTAACTCATTTCGCCCGAAGATGAATTAGCAAAGCAATTTCTCGTCAAGATCTAAGCCACCCTCTTAAACAACTTCGCCTGGGGATCAAGTCTGTCCTGGGCGCAACTCGTAAAACTAAGCGCCGTAATTAAATAAGTTAGCAGGTGAACTGGTCCCGAGAACAAAAGCGTCGTGGAATAGTTTAATCCTCCTGCAGAATGGCGTCGCTCTGAGATCCTCCTCCTCCTCCTCGTCCTTCTCCTCAAGTTCTCGTTGAAGGGAAAATCCTCTTCGGCAACTGAGTAATTTTGGGTGTTAGGAAGAGGTGTGTGTGGGGGTCGGGTGGGGAATGATATGGTGGTGTGTGTGGGGGGTGAGGTGGGGAGTGATATAGTGGTGTGTGTGGTGGGGGTGAGTATGTATGGCAGTGTTAGCTATGGTGGTTAACTGTTACGATCACTAAGGAAAACTATAATTACGATATCGATAATGATTACGATTCCAAAGGTTTGTTATCGATTGACACCAGTAAAGTGTGCATTGTGAGCGAGTGACGAGCGAGCGAGTCATTGTACATACGCCCACCATCAAAATATGATCTTGGTGTAGGCTTTCAACATTTATGGTGAAACAGTTGAACAATAACAGAAGAGTAATTCAGTTAAACTATTTACTTATTCTCTCTCTCTCTGTCTCTGTCACACACACACACACACACACACACACACACACACACACACACACACACACACACACACACACACACACACACACACACGCACGCACCAGCGCGCGCAATCAACGTATGAAGTAAAAGACGACTCACACCTCGCATGTATCACTTTCATAGTGCTTTAAATCGATTTCATAGTGGAGCATGTCAATTGACGCCTTCGGTACATTCCCTTGGAAAGCTGGGATTCCAAGGGGTTTCTTTGGTATCAAGAATAACTGTTTAACTAAAAACTACATATATTGAACGTAGCTACTATCTGCTGAAAGAATCTCTTCTCTATCTCACATAATAGAAAAGTAATTAGCCTCTGAAGATCATCGCGGTAGTGTACTGTTGTGTCGGGCCGGGCAGAGTCGTGTCGGGCCGCTCATTTCTCAGCTGAACGTAAACATAGCTTCGCTACGCTTGCTCCCTTCGCTCGCTGTGCTCGCTCGCTCGTAATTACAAATTTACATTATCGGAAGGGGACAAGACATTTTCTTTCCATGAGAGATCCTATTTATTGAAATGCGAATTTGAATATTAGGCATACTAAAATGAAAAAAAGTAAAATCAGTAGATACGTAGGTTCTCCGTAAAAAGGATAGTTCCACTTCAGGCTCTGAAGACACTGTGACAGACACTGTGACATACAATGGCCAGTTGATCAACTCCGTGACTCGCATGTCTAACGTTGCCAGATATGTCCGAGATTAACTTTCATATACCGCTAAATTTTCGTTTGCCGAGAAGAATAAAACTGAATTTCTTGAGTATCTTCAAAATAATGCCAAACCGAAAGGCTATAGCTAGAAAGCTACATTTTCAAACCTACACTATCTTGTTGGCAAGTTGCCGGGGCCAGCAGCGCAACTGAACGTCTTCAGTTCTCGTCCTCAGCTCTCACGTCATGTGTTAACGTTTGACCAGCGTAACACATGCATTTTACATTTTGCTTTTTGACTTTTTATATAATTTTATAGTTATGACACACCTAAATGTCTTACTATTGGTCAAATCCATTTTTATTTACTCCCAAATTTAGTATTTTGTGGTGCATAACTTGGGCTTCACAGCCGGCAATTAAATATTATGCCATCATGATGACAATCACTTTTGCAGTGGAATCGCTAACGCTCATGATTACTTTGGCTTTGGGGACTATGGAATCAATTACGACCGGATTCCTAAAAAAATATGGACTCCATTCCAATGATTACGATTCCTAATTACGGTTAAATCATTTGTGGGTGGTAAGTATGGTAATGTGAGGTAAGTGTGAGGTGTGGCAGTATATGGTGTACGTGAGGTGTGGTTGTTTGTTGTGTACGTGCCGCGTGGCAATTTGTGGCGTACGTGAGGTGTGGTGGTGTGTAGTGTACTGTGTGTGAGAAGTGTTGGTGTGCTGATAGTTGAGCTGCTGTAGTGTGCAGTGTAATGGTGCAGTGTGGTAGTGTGATGTGTGTGAAGTGTAACAATGTGTGTGGCATAGGTGTGAGGTGCGGTGTAGTAATTTAAGCTGAGTGAAAAGTGTGGTAGTGCACAGTACAGCAGTATGATGGATCTGTTTAATGTGACAGTGTGAGCTGCAGCAGTGCGAGGTTTATTAGTGTTAGGTACCACCCCGCTGTGCACTACAGTGCACAGCGGGGTGGTATGAAGTGTATGTTTATTGTGAGAGCGTAAACAATGGTTATGTGAAGTGTGGCAGTGTGACAGTATGAGTTGTGTTTGTATATTCTCCTGCACAGAGACTTTCCTAGCAGCTTCAGTAATGCTTAATATTCTTAATGGTAAGTGAGCCCATATTAATTTTACTCAGGATACCACCAAACGATTTAATTAAGTCTAAGATGGACCCATAGTTGAAATAGAGTGTATGAGGGCTCCTGTTCGAATAATGGTAACCTAAATCTGATGAAATAACCCTTGGTAGTAAGAATTAACCCCCCCAAAAAAAAAGAAAAGAAGACAGCCTTAGCGAAGGGGTTAATACTGTCTTCTGTAGTGCTTCAGTGATGAATCCCTTTAATCTTTTTTAAGTACATTCTTTCTGCTGCCAGACGATTTTATTCATCTTACTAAAGGCCTCTCGTACTGAAAGAGCTTATTGAGGCTATGTATAACTCCTCGAGTCTAAAAAGCGTAACCTAGGCCGAATAAATCGTCAGGACATGAAAAAAAAAGAAGTGCAAATAACATCCTCGGTCTTGGAGGGTAAAATATACTCTTCAGTAAAATCACTTTCCACGCCATTACGATACTCCATTTTTATCATCTTAACCTAATATCCTACACTGAGATATTGGAGTAGGGACAGCTAGTGCACGGCCTTTTGACATCACAAGGGACAAGAATCAAAGGAAAAAGGAAGCCTCAGGCACGGTTGCTCCATTTCCACGCTCATAGGAAGTACATAAGCACAATTAACCCCTTCAAAACGAGGACGTTTTTTTCAACTTATTTCTGCTGTATGACTTTATTCAACTTTAGGAAGATCCCTCGTAGTGAATGGGTTAGTGAACGGTTCAGCGTAAGTTTATCCTGAGCTGCACAGCATGGTGATGGTAAATACATTCTCGGACTGAAAGGGTTAACAGGCTCTACACTTGCTGGTAAAATTACGCGTTACGGGTACAGTATATGGGTGATAGATAATTAAAACTGTCTTTACGTGACAGTAAAATTTTTCCGTCATGATAAAACTTACGAGGCGGATGAAAAATATGTCGCGATTTATGGTTTATCCCAATGGCTTCACGTCTTGCCTGTTGTTCATCTGTGGCAGCGAATCATTCCCCAGTGAACCATTTTATTCCAAATTTCTCTATTCCATACACGTCTCTCACCCTATGTTCACCGTTTAGTATTCAAAATTTTATTCACACTATCTTATCACCCTCTCCATGGCGTCGCCCTTCCCCTCAGTCCCTTTCCTTCTGATTTATGAATATTTATTCACCTTTCATCGTCCTTTCTCTCCATATGGTCATATCATTTTAACACCCCCTGATCTGTCCTGTCTGCTTCCTCACCTCTCTTAAAGGGTTATTTCTCACTATAACAAACCATCTCAAATAACAGGCCTCGCTCCTCCAATACTTGTCCCTTATTTTAGTGTCTCGCACTCAGGACTCACGCCTCTTATCCGCACATCACTGCGACTTCGTACATCTCCAACTGCGACTGAACAAACACTGATCTTTCCTCCCACACACTTCTAAACACCTCAGAATTTATGACCCTTTCCCTGTCCAATTAATTACTGCAGGTCCCTCAGTATTATCTGTCGCTGCGTCCACCCCAGACACCTAAAACGGTTCACTTTCTCCAGATCTTCCACAATGACACTCTCGTTCTGTTCTTCTCTTTCTCTGGTACTGTTTTCTTAGTAATTAATAAGAATACATACATACATTGTATATATATATATATATATATATATATATATATATATATATATATATATATATATATATATATATATATATATATATATATATATATATATATATATATATCACTAGTTTATGAATACTGAGAAAATGCTTCATATATATACACATAATGAAATATTTGTATTAAGAGAGATGATACGATATGGATTAAAACAAATATACCTGATATTATCTCCCATATAGTGAATTTCTTTATACGTGAAAAGGGTTTGTGGATGATGGAAAATTAAAGTATTCCCTGCAGAGAAGAAAAAAAGAAAAGACTGAAATGGATAAAATGGGAATGAGGGTGTTATACAGGCTACTTCGGCTTAATAAATTGCCTTAAATTATGTATCCGAATTATAATAAAATATTTGGAGAGGCAAACGAATCGTGTAAATAAAGGAAAACTGCGAAATAGACAAAAAATCTGCGATATACTGTATATAACAGAGGTTAAACTGCAATTTGGATAAAAAACAGATAAAATGCTGAAGGTCATGTTCATTTTGCTTAAAGAGGCGAGAACGAAGGAGTTTATAGCTATTTGGCTTAGCTGTATCTATCAAAGCTTAAAGAATGATAAGCTTGCAGTCTTCTGGCTTAGCTGTATAGACAGAAGCTTAAGGAATGGTAAGTTTATAGCTGTTTCGTTTAGCTGTATATATTTAATATTTAAAGATGGAAAAATGGAAGACTTTGTAGATGTTTGGTTTAGCTGTATATATTAAAGCTTGAAGGTTGGGGAAGTTTATAGCTGTTTGGTTTAGCTGTTTATATCTGAGCTTGAGGAATGGGAGAGTTTATGGCTGTTTTGCTTAGCTGTATATATATAAAAACTGGAAGCCTGAAGAATGGGGGAGTTTATAGCTGTTTGATTTAGCTGTATATATGTGAATTCAACTAGCCCGTCACTGTCGCTGAGTCACGAGCGTGTGGCTGTTTATCTGCCGCTTTCAGCACAAGAACGTATATTTTTTTATTAAATTCTAGCTACCTCCAGACGATTATATTAAGTCCAAGACAACCCCTAGGAATGAAGGGGTTAATGAAGTTGATATCTGCATCTTCTAGTACGATAAAGTCTCTAGTGAAGGGGTTATGAAGTGTATATGTGCATCTTCCATTTCCAAAAAGTGTGTCTCGTTTCAGTGGCGTATTCAGGTATTCTCAAATGAAGGGCCAAGGTGAGTCCAGGGCCCGTATTCTCCCAGGGTAAAGAGACTCCCTAGCACCTCTTCCTGAGCGATTTATGGATATGGGTGGTTAATATCCTCTTGTACTTTACCGATGCATACTATTGCGATATTAGAATGACTTGCGTAAAACGGAGATGGACAGTAAGGTGTAATAAACGAAAAGGTGTTAGGGAGTTTTCTTATATGACGAGAATATGGGCCAAAGACATTCCTGGAGGGACCACTAGGCACTCTATGGACCTGTGTTGACTTAATCCGAATGTTCAAAAGAGGGAGCAATGGTCTGACTGCGGGGCCTCCTCCAGCTGCAAAAAGTCTCCCTCTCGGAACCCTCCATTTCTAAAGTCTCTCTATCTGCATCTATCTCTATTTGCATCCTCCAGTTCGAAGAAGTCTCTCCACAGCCGAGAAAAATCGTCTGGAAATAACAAAGATGAAAATGAAGAGTGCGTCGTCATGGATGAGGCAAATATGGCGACGTCTTCATTTTTTTCTTAAAACCACCTGACGATTTTCTTCAGCTCTGACGAAACTTTTCTTAGCGGAGGAATTAGATGGAGGAAGTTTATATTAATTCCTCCAATGCTAGAGGTTTGCCCCTATAATACTAAATAAATGAATTAAAGTAATCATCTGGAGGTAGCAAAAAAAAAAAATAATAATAATAATGGTAGTGAAGGAGTTAAAAGTCTTTGTTTATCTATCAGGAGAGGATTCGGTGCTTATGTAGAGAAGAGGGTGAATTTCGGTCAGCACTAACGTATGATTAGCTGAGTTGACAGAAAAGTGTGCCTTGTTGCCATGTGACCTTCGTTCGTCGTGCAAACAGAAAAAAAATATATTGGTGGTTAGTTTGGTTAGGATAGGTCTGGTTAGGTAAGAAAAAAATTGGTGGTTAGTTTGGTTAGGATAAGTCTGGCTAGGTTAGGATAGATTAGTTTCGACTAAGCTGGGTTGAGTTAAATTAGGCTATGCTACCTTAGGTTTGGGTTGAGTTTGGTTACATTAGGGTAAGTTAAGGTAAATTAGGTTGGGATAGGTCAGTTTATCATAGTTTAGGTATGGCTGGTTTAGGCTAGGTTAGGCTTGTATGGTTAGGTTTGGTTAGGTAAGTTAAATCTGAGTAGTAAGGTAAGATTAAATTAGATGGTTAGGTTAGGTTAAAATGAACTGGATTAGGTTAAGCTGGAAATGTCCACTTTGGTGAGATTACGATAGAATTGCATATACACGTGAAGTTAAAATTAGATTACGATATTTAAGGGGACACATGTTAATTCTCTTCACTCCGAGGACGAATGAGATGATTCTTGCTCTCCACAGACGATTTTATTAAGCTAGGTTTTGATTTTTTCGACCTGGAGGAGTTTAATACGGCAGCTACAATCCGTTCAGTACAAGATTTTTTTCTCGGCTACATAAATTAGTTCGGAGGAAGCAAGAATGAAATAAAAGTTACGTGGTTTAGTTAAAGTTAAGTTTTTGTCGTTGTGTCCCTAGGCTGATCTGAACGTGAACACGGTGGATTGCAGGCTGAAGCTGTCCCTCTCCTGCAGTCCATCGTCATCCTTTCAGAGGATTATGAAGGCCGTTTATGAGTAAGGCACATTTTCTATCAACCACCGAATCACAAGTTAACGACAACCGCACCTGACCCTTTCCCTAAATAGCCACCAGAGGATTTATTACTAAGGAAAAAAGTATTCTTAGGAGTCCAAAAGTATTCTTATTTATGTCGTGAATTTATGATCAGACTGTTTAACAAAAAGCCAAGTCAACATGTAGGGGAAAGCACTCGATCTGACCACCTAGCTAACATGCACTAAACTGCTCTAGTTCTTGTGCTACCAGAGATGGAGGGGAAGGCAGGAGGGAGGGAGGAAAGAAAGAGGCGGGGAAGAAAGGAGGGGGGGGGGACCTAGTTCTATATATAGAGAAGGGGGGAGGGGACCTGACTAGCATCTATAAACACTATAATCTATCCTATACGAAAATTATACATGGCACTAACAATTATCCTGGGCCCAAGTGGAAAAAATTTATGTATAGAAAAAGTAATAGGCTATCTACCTTTTGTGAAATCAATCATACGTAAAGATGTGCATATAACAGTCCTAACTTTGAAACATCACCACCTATAAACATCCTCAACTATCTAAAAAGGAAATGGAATCCTTACAAGCTCCTATTTTTCGCCTTTTTTTCTTTAACATCTTTTTTGTCCTATGTGCGGTGATTTGATTTTGTACGAAACGTGCCTCATTTATTAAACTAACCTATTCTAATCTAATGAAAGCAGATTTCAATATAAGCATCACACTACTTCGAAATCCGCAAGAACAATATACTTTTTAGGGGGACAGAGGTTAGTTTAATTTCCTGAAACTTTTCGATCACTTATAACACCAAATCAACCCACATGGGAAAAAAAGATGGAGAAAAAGCATGCCGAAAAAGAGGAGCCCGTGAAGTACATTTTCCTAGAAACTAATATCTACCCTATATGAAATAATTTATACCTAACTAAACCCTACTTGCATAAGACATCCCTAAACTTTGATCTATCATCTCTAACAAGCAACTGAATATCCTCGTTAGACATTAACTGTCATCATTATCCTTCTGCCTTAAAAAAAAGTCCAGTATAATAATAGTACAACCATTGCTTTTCGTTTCAGTGAGTGAAGTGTTATAAAAAATTAAATAAACTTGTAGCTTGTTTTGAGGGGGCTTAGGGTTAAAAATAATGGACTTCACATTGCAGTAATATACCTCTGACGGTTTTCCAGTCTATGGTCTGAGAGTTCTCGAAGAAGGATGATGCTCCGCCATAAACTTCCTTATGTTCAGGCTCTTTGACGGCGGATCGAGGCACGTAGAAGGTCTTGCCGTTGATGCAGATGATGTTGTAGTTGTGTTCCCTCAATTTCTCCCTGATCTTGGCGATGCTGGCGCCCTCCAGACTCTCTATGGGAATCAAGGGCTGGTCTTCCCCATTCTCGTCTATCAGAGAATTCCTCTTGTCCACTGCTTCCAGGCTCTTGGAGGTGTCCTTGAGGGCGGGCCTTCTCTCACACACATCAACCAGACGCCTGACGGTCAAGCTGGTGGGGTTGTTTCCTCCTCCTTCGGGTTCCTGTGAGTTGTTGCCCTCCGAGAACCTGACGGAGCGGGTGTTGCCGGTGCTGCAGTAACAAGACTCACTATCTTTGTTGTCCAGCAGCTGCCGTCTCTCAGAGTTTTCCTCCAGGAGGGAACTTTTGATGCCACTGTTGGAGAGCCTGGCTTGCAGTGAGCGTCTGTGCTCCCTGTGTCGCGGGGGTGGAAGCGGGGGAGTTCGGTACAGCCTATGGGGACGTACAAGCTCGTATTGTCGCTCGGAATCAGTGGCGGACACTATACTGATTTGGTCAGGAGCTTTGACCTTGAGCAAATTATCACTACCTTGAGACAGGACGGACAATCTTCCATCTTCACCCGACACATGAATCTCAGGAACTTCCTCTTGTATAACGTACTGACTAGGGTCTATGTTAATCTTACTATCTATATCATGCTGTCTTAACAACGGTCGCCGCTTGCCCGGCACCTCTACCACAGTCCGCTGCGTGGATGGCGGGATGACGAACTGCACCTCGGCATCCTCATCCTCCAGACTGCTGACGCGGCTCAGGATCTTTTCGCTGATGGGCTCCACGTACAGGTACACCTGGCGCGCCTTACCCTTGGCCACCTGCACCACCTCCGTGTTCTCGATCTCCGTGATCACGCCGCTCACCTCCTCCACAAAGCGGCTTTGCCTGATGCGGCCCACAGGCTTCTCAATGACGGTGGCAACCTTATGCACCGTCGCCTTCGCCGTCTGCACCAGCGGGCCGCTCTCCAGTTCGTCAATAGAGTCGTCGAACTTCTGGAGCATTGTCTCGCTGTGTATCTCGAGTGCCTCGTAGGCCTGCTTGGCGGCCCTGGCCAGGTTCTCCGGCCGCCCCCGCCGCTCATCCCCGTCGAAGGTGGCCGCGGCGCCATGGTCGGCCACTTCCAGGCTGGAGGCCCTGATAGGCGGCGGCGGGCGAGGCCGGGTGCTGGGCGGGCCGGGGGGCGGCGCCTGTGCAGCTGACACCCTGGCACTGCCCGTCAGGCTGCTGCTCCGCCGGTGGGACATGGCGACCTGCACAGGGCCATCGCTGCCTCCCGGCCACCGTCACCACGCTCACACCACGCTCACTCCTCCATGCCTCACGCCGGCTTCATCGCGTTCACACGCTCACTACAGTCTCTCCCTACGAGCTCGCCACAGAAAATGGCGGGAGGGAGGGAGGGTGGAACCTGCAACTCAGCAAGAGCACCGTTAGCGGGCGGGGTGTGTGTGTGTTGGGGTGTCGGGTGGAGGGCGGGCGGGCCACAGGTTCAAACAACAACCATACCAGGGCACCTCGATCAATACCCCGCTTGACGGAACGCGACACCAACAGTAACGTGCTACCTGACGAGACACGGGGGGTAGGGGAAGGAAGGAATGAAGCAAGGAAGTGGGGGAGTGAGGAATGAGAGAAGGAGCGGTAGGTGGGGATGGGGGTGTTCCAGGGGAGCGGTAGGTGGGGGTGGGGGTGTTACAGGGGAGCGGTGAGAAGGGAAGAAGAGAGAATGGGATGAGGGGGAAGATATATATCAAGGGATGTGAAGGCGAGGGACTGGAAATGGAGCTACTTTCTTCCCACTTTAATCACTCCGTTAAGTAGGAGACTCTCAGCACGGAGGGGAGCGGAAGGAGGAAGGGAAGGAACAAGGAAGTAGGAAGGGAAGGTGATGTTGAAGAAGGAAGGAAGGTGGATGGAAAGAAGGAAGAAGATAGAGGGGGAAGGTCGGGAAAAGTGGAAGATGAAGGACAGAAAGGCGAAAAAGGTAAAGGAAGATTGGAAATGGGATGAGAAGATATTTTAAGTGGGAAGGGGAATGCGAAAAGGAAAGGAATGTGTTGGGGGGAAGGACTGGAAAGGAAAAGGTGAATATGCGGAAGGAAGGAGAGGAAAGGGGGGAGGTGGAAAGGTAGACTTAAGGACGGAAAGTAGGAGAAGGATGAGATGGAAATGAAGATGGCTGAATGAGAAAGGAGGTAAAGAAAAAGGGAGAGGGAGGAAAGGGAGTGGGAAAGATAGGAGACAGGGGTTGAGCGAGGAAAGGGGAATGGAGAAAGGAGAGGGGGGAAACAGGGAGAGGAGAAGGGAGAAAGGGAAATAGGGAGTGGACGAGAGAGAGAAGGAGCAGACAGAAGAGAGAGGGGGGGAGGTTGAGGAAGAGGGACGGCAAGAGAGAGGGGAGAGAGCGTGGGGTGAGGGGACTACTTTCTACCCCACTTAATCACCCCGGTAGTGTCGTGGGGGGCGCGGGGAAGGGGGGACACAGGGGGGCTAGGTGAAGGCACGCTACCCCTCACTCAGCATGCTATACCCTCTCCACCGCCCCCTTCCTCACGACAGCCACCCGAGGGCCACCACACACGTACAGTCTCGCTCAATAATCCCTTTACACCGCCTCCAAACCGTCTTCGAATTATTGTTAAACTAAGCAAGAGGTAGAACACTGGTTTCATTACGTTTCGAGACCTAACTTAATCTACCCTAACCTATTGTAACGTAATCTAACCCGACCTAACCTAGCCTAACCGAACCTAAACATCCAACTTCTTTAGTTCTTTTACGTCGTCTAGAAACCCTCTTAAGAGTCTTGCTAAGCTAGTCAAAACGGCTTGAATCTTGTTTCATTTGAATCTTTACATTGTAATGAAACGGTGTCATAATCTCGCTAAGCTGATAAACTAATCTTACTTTATTAGTTCCTTTACAGTCCTTAGACCGTGTATGAATCTTACTTCGTTAGTTCCTTCACACTAACTCGAACCAGCCAGTTTTATTTAATCAGCAAATCTCGCTTTATTAGTTCCTCGCAGCAGTCTCGAACCCGTGTCACAATCTTGCTTAACCGGCCAATTAATCTTGCCTCATTAGTTCCTGCAGGGCTAAATTTGTCTAGAACCCAAGTCACAATCTTGCCTAACTAACTAACTAATCTTTCCTCGTCAGCTACTGCACGCTTGTCTCGATCCCGTGTCATAATCTTAACTAATCAACTAATCTCGCTCTGTTAGTTATTTTACTCCCGTCTCGAAACCGTGTCAGTCTTACTCAGCCAATCAGCTAATATCGCTGCGTTGGTTCTTTTACACCACTTCAAATCCTTATCAGACAATAATGACATAGGTTGAAATCTCCATGCCATGGCCGAACCTATGAGATTTTGCTGTAACCTTATCTACATTAACTAAGTCGGTTGGAATGTCGCTTCATTTATTTATTTAAAGCCTCAAAAAATGTCAGTCTTGCTAATTTAACCAACTATAGTCCCTTAGTTTTTGATATGAGAGAACATGATTTCTCCCCCAGCTTAAGTGATAAAAAGTGGTTACATGAAATTTCAGGAGCGTTTATGAGGTAAGAATAAGCCTCTTGGTTACTAATCAAACTGGTCATCCAATTTAACATCACTCGGACATCAGGTAAGGCATTTCGTCGGGTCAGCTCAAACGCGCTATAATAATTTTACTTCATTAACTCCTTTACGCCACTTAAAGACAGAGTCAGAGCCTAATGAGATCCTTTGAAATTAATAAGCAGCATTCAGATCGACTGGAGTATCGCTTCATTTGGTCGAAACCCTAAAAAGTCGAAGGAATTATTGAGCAGGACTGTATCAACAATCTGAATTCACAAACCAACTTACGATCAATCCTTTGGCGTAACTAAGATTATTGTGTAAGAAAAAAATGGCATATGCAGACTTTTCTTACTACGCCTCTTCTCACCCATGTAATGCCACAATCTTAGTTACGACAGGGAAAATCGTAAGGTAATGTTATGAATCTCAGCCCAGGCCCACGTCGTCGTCATTTCGCTTTGTTATGGTGGCTTTTCTTTCAAGACAAATGAAAAAAAAAAAATAAATAAAAACGAGGCGAGAGGGGTAGAATATAGACAGTTCATAGTGACACTACACCACCACTTCCGTCATCATACTACCATTTTCTACTTTCAGACTTTTATATTTTGCTTACTTTTGAAATACTTTTTTCCGCTTGAACACACCGAATTTCTTTACACCCACCACTTTCGCACTTTTTTCTGGATTATCAGGGAGTTTTCTTTCGGCTCATTTCTCGTTGCAATTCAGGTGCTGTACAGGCGTCTTTTCCCCATTTGTACGATGAAGTTTTATTTATTTTCCCCTTCTACTATCAAAGAGTTTATTCGCCTTAGTTAAGATATCTTTAAGTGTACGGGCCGACCCAAGTCTCAGCTCTCATATGTTCTTGCTTCCAACACACAGTTTCACTTAACACGGGAAAGGCCTCAAACAGTGAAGGGGCTGGACATAGTATTGTGAGGTTGGTTCTGTTTTGTTCTTGCAGTCAGCACACGGTTCTTTTCAACTTGGTAGAGGCGAAGCGGTAGGAACAGAGTACAACGATTATCTTTTCTTTTTTTCTGTACTTTATACATGTCACCATCACGATCGCACACAAGTTAGAGAGGGCCTCTGATAATAATGGGATTGAAAACCACTCCAAAAGGAAATCGAATACCACAAGGAAAGGATCGAATACCACTGCTTGCGACACACTGGGGGTACTTGAGCAAAGTGAGAAGGGGCGGCGAGGGGAGGAGAGAGTCACACAAGCCTCGCACGTGGACACACACACACACACTAACTCGCTATCCACCACTCACACACCTTCGACCCGTGGGGCAGTGGGGTAGGGGGTACGGGAAGGGGGAATGGATGGGGGAGGGAAGAGTGCGTGTAAGAGATGGGGGTGGTGGAGGTAGAGGGTGCGTGGAGGTAAGGAATGGTAGAGGGGGGGGGGAAGTGCGTGTGGATAAAGGGAGGAGGTGTGGGGACAGAGTTGGGTGAGGGTAACGGTAGGGAAAGGGATGAAGAGGAAAGGAGAATGTGTGACTGTAAGGGAGGGGGTGGTGGAAGCAGAGTGAAGGACAGGAAGGCGGAAGGTAAGAATGCGTAAGGGTAATGGAGGGAGGTGTGGGAGGCAGGTGTGCCTGAGGGTAAGAGAGGAGGTGGGGGGAGGTGGGGGTGCGTGAGGGTACGGGTAGCGGGAAGGGAGGGTGCGTAAGGATAAGGGAGGTGGTCTGGAGGAGGTAGGGGTGCCTGAAGGTAAGGACTGGGGGACGAGGGAGAGAGAAGAATGTACAGAGTAGGGGCAAGGGTGGGAGGGGAAGGGGTGAATGCGTACGAATAAGGGAAGGGAGTAGAAAACGTAGGGGGTGCGTGAGGCTAAGGGTAAGGGAAGCAGGGACAGGGAGGAGTTAGGGGCACAAAAATGGACATGAAAAAAGAAGAGTGCGTGACGATATGGGAATGGGGAGTGGGGGTAGGGTGGAAAGGGAGTGGGGGTAGGGTGGAAAGGGAGTGGAGGTAGGGTGGAAAGGGAGTGGGGGTAGGGTGGAAAGGGAGTGGAGGTAGGGTGGAAAGGGAGTGGGGGTAGGGTGGAAAGGGAGTGGGGGTAGAAGAAGAGGGAGTGGAGGTAGGGTGAAGGCATGGGGTTAAGGTGGAGAGGAAGTGGGGGTAGGGTGGAGGGGACTTGGGGTAAGGGGGAGAGGAAGTGGGGGTAGAATGAGAGAGAGTGGGAAAGGAGTGTGTGAGGGTAGGAGGTGGGGGTAAGGAAACAGAAATGGGGGTGAGAAGGAATACGAATGGGTAAAGGGAAAGAAAACAGAGTTAGGGAAAAGGGAGGTTGTGAGAGTTGAGGGAGGGGGAGTGAAGGTGAGGTGGAAGGAGTAATGGGGAAAGAAAGGCATGTGGGGAAATGGATGAGATCGTAGGAAGGAAAGGAGGGGTAGTGTAGATGGGGAAGAAAAAGAAAGGGGTTGGAATTCGAGAAGACCAGGCGAAGGGGGAAGAGAAAAGCGATTGCGTGTGGGGAGAAAGTAAGACAAGGGGGGCAGTGGGTCGTCGAAGAGGGGATGGGAGGGGTGGAAAGAGGGAGGAGGGAAGGGAAGGAAGGATGGAACGCTAAGACATGAAAAATAAGGAGTGAGATGAAAAATACAGCAAAGGAAAACGGGAAGGTGGATAAGTGAAGGGAAAGGAAAGGAAAAGGAGAATGGAAAAAGGAGGAGGGAAAAAGGTCAAGAAAGGCAATGGAGGAGAAGAAGGGAGAGGACGATCGGTTAGGCATGGAATGAATAAGTTAATAAATACAGGAAAAGGGAGAGAGGAAGGTGAATAAGGGGGGGAGGTGAAAGGACAGAAAGGAGAATGGAAGAGGGCAGACAGAATGAGGGGGAGTGATGGAGATGGAAGGAAGGAACGTTAAGGCGTCGAAAGACAAAGCGTAAAGAAGAAAACAGATAGGCAGGTGGGTTGGGAAAGGGAGAGAAGGGGGAGGGGGAGGGAGAAAGGGAGGGAAAGGACCGAAAGGGGAAAAGGGAGAGAAAGGTGAGGAAGTGAGCATGCAGTGGGGAAGGCAGGCAAAGGACAAGCAGGGCCGGGTAAAGGAAACGGCAGGATGAAGAAGAAAGGGAGAGAAGAAGAAGGACTGGAGAATATAATGGACATGGAAAATCAGAGAGACAGAAAGAAGGGTAAAGGAGACGGGAAGGATAGAGATTGGAAAGGAAAAGACGAGGGAAGAGGGAGGGTGAGGGGCAAGGAAAGAAAAGGAAAGGGAAGGTGGGGGGAGGAAAAAGGGAATACAGGGGATGGGAAAGGAAGGGGGGATTAAATGAGAAGAGAGAAAGGGCAGAGAAAGAAGAAAGAAGGAAAGATAAGAGGGAGGGGGCATGGAAGGATGAAGTATGAGGAAGGGAATGGAGGAGGGAGAAGAAAGGGAAATGAAAAGGAAGGAAGTGTAAGAAAGGGAGAGAGGCGAAAGGAGGGAAAAAGAAATCAAAGGTAAGGAGAGGACAGGAGAAAGGAAGGGAGGGGAAGGGGGAGAGGGAGAAGAGATAGGGGACACAGTGACAGGCTAGTGAGGGGAAAATGAGGCAGGGGAGGGGAGGGGAGGAGAGTGGATGAGAGGGGGAGAGGGAGGGATGGGGAAGAAAGGAAGGAAGGAGTCATTTCGTGTGAACCTTGACCACCTTCCCTTCCATTTCCACCTCGCCTCCCGTCTTTCATTTTATATTTCTTTTCCTCCCAGTACATTCACCATTCTCCTATTTTTTGCTACATCATTTTCTCTGCTGTTCATATCTCTTTGTCCTTCACCTTTCCTTCCATCGTAGCTATTATTTTTATTCTCTTTTCTCATCTACATTTTAATTAAGCTTATTTTTCCTCCATCTTTTTTTTCATTATTTTTTCTTTTTCCTTCACTTCCTCTGCTCCTGATTTTTTTTTTATATAACCATCCTATTGCTTTTTTCTTACTTCTCTTTATTTCTTTTCTCATTTGTTATTTTATATCATTTGATTTTATTACTTTTTCTTTACCATACTGAAGTGTGATTCTCTCTCTCTCTCTCTCTCTCTCTCTCTCTCTCTCCCTTTCTCTCTCTCTCTCTCTCTCTCTCTCTCCATTCCATTTATCACTCATTCACCTCAATATACTCTCCCTCTCTCTCTCTCTCTCTCTCTCTCTCTCTCCTACATTTTTACACTGGCATGAATAGTCTCCCTTCCTCCCCTACCTCCATTACGCCTTCCTCCCCACCTTCCTATTTCTTTCTCACGCACGTCTCCCTTCCCCTTCCCCTCCCCTCCCCCTCATTCAACCTCCTCCCCCTCCTTTTCCCCTCACTTATTCTCAGTTACTCCCCTCCCTTCCTCTCTCTCCCCCTCTTTTTCATTTATCATTCTTTCATCTGCCTCCTTCCCTTCTCTCTTCATCCCTTCTCTCCATCCCTCTTTCCTTCTCTCTCCCTCCTTATTTTCTTTTCCCTTTCCCTCTCCTCTTCCCTCGCTCTCTCCTTCTCTTCCTCTTTACTCTCTTCTTCCTCTCTCTCCCCGTTTCCCTACTTCCTTTTTCTATCTCTTTCTCCTTTTCTCCCTCGAACCCTCCTTCTCCTTCGTTTTCCTCCCCTTCCCTCCCGCATTACTTTCCTTTTCCCTCTCCCTCTCACCCCACACCATACATTCCCCCCCCCCTCCCTTTGCCTCCCCAAACCTCCCTCCTTCTTCTTCGTTCACCTCTAACAAACATGCTCTCCTTCTTTACAGCATTTTCATTTTTTTATTAATTCTCCCAAATTTACAATACTTCATTCTTTCATTCCTATTTTCATCTGTTCTTTCTCTTTTCCCCTTTTAAGTCTCCTTCCTTCTTTCTTTCACTCTTTCTCCATTCTCAGCAATTTACGATTTCTTCCTTCATTTTTATCATACTGTATTAGTCTATTTCCTCCCTCAACCCCTCCCCTCTTGCCCTCAATGAATTATTCACTATTCCCCATCATATAACATTCCATAACGTATACATTTCCTTCAGCCTTCCGTCACGCCTTCCTTCATTCATTTCTCTCTCTTCATGCTTTCTTCACTTCGTCCGTCGTACACTCTTCACTCTCGTACTCCTTTCCTTCCTTCCCATATCTGTCTTTTCTTCCCCTATCTTTCCTTTCTTCCCCTATCTTTCCTTTCTTCCTCAACTTTTCCCTTCTCTTCTTCCCTCTTCTCCTGTCATTCCCCTCTTTCCCCACCTTTCCCCTTCCACCTCCCACTGCCCAAAATACCTTTAACAACAACACACATCTTGCTGTCATGCATCCTTCACTTAACCCTCACTCACTGTCATACTCCTCTCTTTCCTTTCACTACCTCTCCCCTCTTCAACCTCCCTTTTCCTTCTTCCTGTTCCCTCTTCCCTCTTCCCTTATCTCTCCCCTTTTCCTCCTCCCGTTTCATCTCTCATCTCCCCACTTCCTTCGTCCTCTCCTATATTTCCTCTTTATCCACCGTCTTCCTTCTTCCTTTCCATTCTCTCCTCTTCCCTTATCTCTTCCCTTTTCCTCCCCCTTTTCCTTATTCCTTCCTCTTTTTCCTTATTTCCCTATCTCTCCCCTCTTTTTCTATCCCTCCCTTCTTCCTCTATCTCCCCTCTCTTCCTTCATTTCCTCCTCTTCCCTCTTCCACCTTCAACACCCTTTTTACCACATCTCTCCGCTCTCCATCCTTCCTTTCTTCTCTTTCCCACTCCACTCTTCATTCCTCCTCTCCCCTCTCCCTTCTTCCTCTCCCCTCTCCCTTCTTCCTCTCCCCTCTCCCCTATTCCTCTCCCCTCTTCCCCCACCTCTCTCATTTCGCCCCTGGCCACATACGACCCTCTGTGATGACTTATTCACGAGCTGTTCACACCACCGCCTTGCAACCTGGATTTAGTGAAGGCTGTTATCAGTGTCCCCCTCCCTCACACACACACACACACACACACACACACACACACACACACACACACACACACACACACACACACACACACACATGCTCACTGGGTTTAGTACACAAAGAGGAGATGGGGGGAAGGGAGGGAAGATGAGGAGAGAGAGAGAAGTAGAGACGAAAAAGAAATGTGGAAACTAGATAGAAAAAATGGAGAGGAGAGAGTTAAAAATTCAGACAACTAGGGTATGTGGAGACTAGGAAGAGAGGGGAGGAGACTGGTAAGAGAGAGAGAGAGAGAGAGAGAGAGAGAGAGAGAGAGAGAGAGAGAGAGAGAGAGAGAGCAAAGGAGGAGTGAGAGGAGGAGAAGGGAGAGAGGGAAGGAAAAGTGAGGAGGGTAGCGAAAAGACTGAAGACAGGGAGAGGGAGAAGTAGATGTAGGGATTGGTGGTGGGGAAGGGAGAACATGGAGGGAGGAATGAGGCCAGAAGGAAGGGGAGGAGGGAAAGAAGTGAGGACTGAGGAAGAGAGGATGTGAGTTAATATGGTCTCCACAGAGCAGTAAAAGTGGCAGCCTAAGTACCGGCCCTACCATTCCCTCGTACCCTCTCCCAACAAACACTATTAGCAGGAACCCATTACCGCTGCAGTGTATAAGGATTTTTTCTTATTCAGTTCCCAGCCAAATTATGAACAGTCACAGTAAGAAACGAATAAATAAACCAAAACTAAATAAAAATGAAAGGTAATGTTTCGTATTCATTCGCCTGTCAACAAGTCGTATTATTAACTGATCGTCAAGGTAAAATAAATATTGGACGAAACTTCTTATCTTTCCTCACTCAAGACTCTTCAAAGAAAAATTATGAGCGCACTATTACCATAAAAAAATAAAGAGAAAACTATTTTTCTTGGTCAAATTTAGAAATTGGCCATAAGAGAATAAGTTAGGAATTCCCTCTTGCCACAGCTAAACTTGTTCATCTCAGTGACCAGTGGTGCTATACAAGTCAGGTGCAAACATACTAGACAGTCACATTGTTAGGGATCGCACAAAACATCACAAACCTAATTTCACTGACCCAATTTCCATTCTAATAAAAAGTGTAGGCCTAATTACTAGAGACTTATTATTTGTCCCCTTTTCATTTTGTGGGAATCTGTGTCCGGATATAACGATGAGATTAGTGAGCTGATGATGATGATTATGGAGGAGACTGTTTCTAACCCCATCGCCACGAAAAGTCTGCTCAAAGTTAATAAGAAAAGAAAAAAAAAAATCATCCTATCTTCTTGCTACATTCAGACGATTTTATACTGGGTAGGAGAAACAAGTTTTTCTATGGAATTTAACCCCCTCAGCATGATGTTTTATATTCTGTTCTTGCAATCTCCAGACGATTTTTATTCTATATAAGGGAGACTACACATATTGAAGGAGTTAACGGAGATCTCAGCTAAGTTTAATAGAATCGTCATGTGATGTCTAGAATATACTAAACAAGACAATCGTTCTGAATAGATAAAGTTTGATATCTATGGAGTGTGTATTAACCTGATGAAGATCCCTAACCACTTTTGGCTCAGTTGATGGCCAGGTGTAGTCAGATGGAGGGTCGATCTGACTCCTAACCAAGGCGATTCCATTCCCTCCTGATGCCCAACACCCATCGAAATTTCATGCATCCACAACCTAGTATTCATATTATGGTGGTGACCCAGTTCCGTCAGGTAAAAAATCGTCTATAGTACCGAAGGACACTTTAAATACGCGATAAAACAGAGAGATCTATCTGTTTGTTTACGTGAAGGTGGATAATGTTTATGTATAGTGAAGAGGTAAATTCTGCTATCTACTGACTGACAAGGCAGGCATCCATCAAACTATCCCAGATTACGACTCACAACCGTCTCTTGGCATACCCAGGTCCCTGCTTCAGCTTTAGGTACGAACAGCGTGGGTTAAAGAGACCTTGCACTTGAGTTTCGTGTTCGATCCAGGAACAGAACCCGAGATCAATTAGTTGCGGGTCAAGTGCTCTTTACTGAAGAGGTTATTTATTTATTATTTTTATAAGAATATCTAACAGCGAACGGGTCAATATTTATATCTATTACAGAAGGAAGCGCTAAAGAGGGACGCCCTCACGTGGTGGCACCGATACAGCTGGGCGGCTCCAATCCCCGGTTATACGTAGGTCCCTAAACCAACTTCCAATCCCTGAAAGTGAGGATGATGGACTGCAGGAGACGGACAGCTTCAGTCTGTAGTCCACCGGGTTCACGTTTCAGATGAGCTTCGGCCACACCACCACCACCATCACCACCACCACCAATAACAACAACAAAAGTACTGAAGGTTATTAGCTACAGTAATAGATCAGAGGACTCTATGTATACGTGTGCGTGGAGCCTCGGTGGATATATGTTCATGTGTGAGTTATGGCGTCGGTAAATCTAACTAAAGCCTGGGAGTGGACCTCAAGGGCCTCTTTGTTGCATACCCAAGGATGTAGTGTTGTTACGCATGTGAAGTTAGTAATCATCATCATCATCATCATCATCATCGCCTCGTGCCCTTGGAAAACCCTCTAGCATGTTCTACTTCCAGGTTCATATCTGTATATATAACACGTTGGTATTTTCATGTGTATTATCTTTCTCTTTACGCATCGAAACCCATGGCGAAGAGCATAACATCAAGCGCTTCAGCCCGAGGATTTGTTTTTAATTTTTGTTGCTACTAGCCAAGTGTATTCAGTTTTAGAGAGAGACCTCGTACTGAAGGGATCGATGAAAACTATATTGAACCCCCCCTCCCCAGTTCGGAAAGTCTCTCCTAACCGAAATAACAGCGTCTGTGGGCAGCAAAACTGAAAATAAATGTCATAAAATAGATGTAAATATGTCACTGGACTCTTCTGTATCCTAGGAACTTATGATCAGATTTATTCAGTTTTAATTATGACCTTTACTTCTAGGGATCTTTCCTGAATTAAGTAAAATCGTTTAATGGTTGTCACAATAAAGGACGTCCTCGGGCGGATGAGGTTAAGTCCAAGAGAATGCAGTCAGCAGTAAAGCTTCCAGTCTCTCTCTCTCTCTCTCTCTCTCTCTCTCTCTCTCTCTCTCCTGATCCTACGAGCGAAGTTTGCGTGAAAATACAGGCGATTCTTTCTGGTCAGAACTTGTTTGCATTGGAGAAAGTTCGGGCGACTTTCTGCTCCTTCACTTCTTCATTCCACCCACTGCCAGACGATTTTATTCATCTCAGGGGAGACTCATTTGAACTGGAGGGGTTAGATTATAGGCTCGTATTCTCGTTGGGTTAAGGAGGCTCCTTGACTCCTCTTCCTTGGCGATTTATTTTTGGATATGTCTCGTTAATATCCTTTTGTACGCTATTTGTGCTGAGTATGGAGATATTGGAAGGATTTATGTAGCGCAGAAGAGGACAAAAGGTGTAAAATGCAAAATGAATTGCTTATGAAAAGGTGTTAGTGAGCCTCCTCAACCCACGAGAATACGGGTCATAGTCTTCATTGTTCCCTTCAGTTCGGGTTCTTTCACCTGGCAAAGATCCCTAACCCTTTTCAGCTCAGTTGACGACCAAGTGTAGTCAGACTGGAAGGTGGACTTGACTAGTAACCAAGGAAACTCATTCCTACCCCATAACAAAGGTATATCAACTTTCACACAATCATGACAGTATTCAGTGTGTGACAGTAGCCCAGTTCCGTCGGATGAAAACAAACCCACTAAAAATGAGAATAAAATATAAAATGGTGTACCCGCAGTGAAGAGATGAACCCTTTTAATCCGATGACGCGTTCTTTTATTTTTGGTAGTTACGGCCTTTTTTTTTTTTTTTTTTTTTTTTACAGCATAGGGGACACATTTTCTCTTTGGTTGGGACAGCCTTAATAAATCCCATCCGCACCCATCAAGACCCAGCCAGCCAAAATCCGGAAATAAAATACCCAGCCAAACACCAGAAAATATACAAAGTTCCACCAAAAACCCGCCCCCCCCCAAAAAAAAAAAAAAAATGAAAAATCCAAACAAAAACTACAGAGAAAACTTACCGAAACTCAACAAAACCCATCAAAACCTAACAAAAGCCAACGAAACCCGACAAAACCCACTGAAACCCAACAAAACCCACCGAAACCCATTGAAACCCACCAGAACCTACCAAAACCCAACAAAGCCCATCAATACCCACCAAAACCCATTGAAACCCACCAAAACCTACCAAAACCCAACAAAACCCATGGAAACCCGGTATCAAAACCCAACAAAACTTACCGAAACCCAGCAAAACCCATCAAAACCCAACAAAACCTACGAAGCCCAACAAAACCCACTGAAACTCAACAAAACCCATCGAAACCCAACAAAACCCACCGAAACCCAACAAAACCCATCGAAACCCAACACAACCTACCAAAACCCAACAAAACGCATCGAAACCTAATAAAACCCACCGAAACCCATCGAAACCCAACAAAATCCAAGAAAACCATCAATATTCACCGAAGCCCAACAAAACCAACCAAAACCCAACCAAATGCAACAAAACCAAACGAGACC
>NC_137053.1:54657178-54687178 GCF_032717465.1 Coenobita brevimanus
AGAGAAAGAGAGGGATGGAGTGGGGAGGTTATGAATGGAGGTGTAATTGGTGAATGACAGAGAGGAAATGGGATGAGATGGGAGGTTGCGATGGGAGGTGGAGATGGAGGTAGAGGGAGGTATAAAGTTTGGTGAAGGGTTGGGAGAGAGAAAAGGAAGGGGATGTTTTTTGGTGGTTGTAGAGCGTTTGGTAAATGAGAGAAAGAGAGTGCTCGAGAGAGGGGGAGATTTTTTGAATGGCTAAGAGAGAAGGAGAGGGGTGAAGGGTGAGGGGAAAGAGTGATTCATGTGGTGTGTTTTATTTTAACCTCTTGCATCAGCTGACATGTTTGTTTAGTTTATTTCAGATGAGAGAGAGAGAGAGAGAGAGAGAGAGAGAGAGAGAGAGAGAGAGAGAGAGAGAGAGAGAGAGAGAGAGAGAGAGAGAGAGAGAGTGGCGCGTTTGTGAATGATAAAACGTCCGTTTTCAGCCAATCCGTTTACCTGATTTGTTTATCTGATTACAGATATGAAGTGAAGGAAAGATTTTTGTGAATAGAGGTAGTACGGCTTTCACCCAGTCACGTGCTGTTTGGCTGATGGGTTTATTTGCTTATGGAAATTTAGTGAATTGTGCAGGTGGAGGCAAAAATGTTAGCCTCGTATTTCACCTCTTCTGGCTCTCACCTCTCCCTCCTCCTCTGACTCCCATCTCTCCCTGCTGGCTAATATTTCTAAGCTGGTAGAGGCTTGGTATGTTTTCTGCCCATAGATGAGTAATTTTGACGTAATGCATGACAGACGAAAGCGATGGATATACCCAAAATGTGAAGTAGTTGAAGTGGACGAGTAGGTGAAGTTTTGACCTGGAGTGAACATGGTGGTAATCTGTGGCTGCCAGTAATCAATCTCCTGCCAGTCACGTCAAGTTGGGATCATGGTGGTGGTAACTGTTAATGATAGGGGAAAAAAAATCTAATCCACCCCCCCCCCCAAGCGAAGAAGTCCCGAGTCTAGGCTTCGGTAATCTAGATATTCTTGCCCCTTCAACCAGAGGATGTCTTCATATTCGTGCTAACTCCAGACGACTTTGTTCAACATTGCGATTATCAAGTAACGGGGATAGAAGCTTTCTCCATTCACCTCTTCACAGATATCTCTCCCTAAGCTGAATAAAATAGTCTGGATGTAGCTCCTGTAGAATACAATGAAAACTACACCATCGAAGTGAAGTGCTTAAAGGCAGGAGAATAAACTATCCCTGCCAGCAACTTACATGATGAACAACCCCCAGGTAATCTCTTAGGGTTCGAACCGCTGCACGTACGATAAAGCGTTCACCAGCGACTTGCATGCTTCATCAGTACACGAGAGGAGAAAAAATAGTTAGGATGTATGAGAACTACCTGCTTGGAATGAAAATTTTTAAGATCAAGAAGACGCCATGTAAAGGGATTGAGTTTTACAAAGTTCCACCTATCTTACAATTATTTACACGACTGCTACGAACACTCCACTTCCTCTCTCAGCCTCTTAGTATCACCATTTCCATCACCACCATTTCTATCACCACCATTTCCATCACCACCATTTCTATCACCACCATTTCCATCACCACCGGTACCGCTTTCGTCATCACTGCTATAACTTCTCCGGTACAACCGGCATCACAATCATATACACTACTGCTATCAAAGGCTTCACTTCCCCTTACAACCTCTATTATTATCATCTCCATCACTATCATCACCTCCATCATCAATACCTTTCTAACCATCACTAATAAAACGCCTTAACCATTACTACCAATACTAAAACCATTTGCACCAGCAGTTCCATTTTTTTAACAACCACAACTATCACTACCTCCATCACCACATATAGTTTCACCATTACAATAAGAACCACAGTCTTCTTATCTGCCAACCCCTCTGAAAACCGTTTTATCTTTTTCTGCATCCATCCTCTCATCCATCAATCATTCGGTCAATATACAGTATCTAACTTCATACACTTCAGTCTGTCTGTCTGTCAGTGTACCTATCTATTTATCTGGCTACGGATCTGTCAGTCTATCTGAATTTGGTCAGTACCCCAACCACACCCTAACCATTGGTCCCCTAGTGTGAGCAAATTTCCCAACTTTCTTGAGAATAAGACCTAGTTCCCTAACCTTCATAAGAAAACATTCCCAACTCTTTCATGAGTAAGATATTCAAAAGTCTCATGCATAAGGGGAAATTCCTAACTCATAAATAAGACCCAATTCCCAGCTTTCATAAATAAGAACTCTGGCAAAAAAAAAAAAAAAAAAAATCCTACTCTAACAGAAGAGCGATTTAATTCCCCAGCTCTAGCTTAACTAAGAGTAATTTCCCCAACTCTGTCGTGAATGGCTTCTGAGAGGGTTAATACGCTACCTAAGCTCTCTTCCCCACCAGACCCCTCCCCCACTCCCCCTCCATTCCTCTCCCCATCTCGGCTCACAGGTTGGGGAGGTGGAGGTGGGGAGAGGAGGAGGGAGCAACAAGTGGAGGGAGGAAGGGAGGGATAGAAGGAAGGAGGACGAGGACGAAGAAAAGAAGACGAAGAAGGAAACATTTTTGCACAGAAGGGAAGGTCCAAATGTCCCAGAATTTAAGAACAGGGGAGAATTTGGGGGAAAAGAGGTTGCATCTCTCTCTCTCTCTCTCTCTCCATCCTTAATCATCCATCATTAATTACTCCCGCCCTGCCGTCGCTCCCTTCAATTACTTTCACTTTCTCACTTTTTTGTTTTGCTTTTTTTTTTTCAGCTCATTAACACTTTCTTGCTTTCATATGCCACTTATCACGAGTACTAACGACACTTGTACATTCTCCCTTGCCTATATTTCCCTTATGCGTGGCTTTAAATAGGCATATATATATATATATATATATATATATATATATTTTCACAGCCACAGGTCACTCGCAAAAATAGCTAACTAAATAAATAAATAAACAAATAAATAAATGAAATTAAAAAATCGACTTTCATCCACTTACACTTTGCCAAATTTTTTATTATTTTATTTTTAGCATTTCATTCTTTTCGCAAATTTTTTCTTACTTCTTGTCACTTGTGGTAAATAGTCTGCCATGCATTTTCACGTGTTCATACAATTACTAGTACAATTTTTCACTTCTTTTATATTTCATTCATTCATTTTTTTTTAGCATGCATACAGTAGTCGATAAAAAAAAAAATGGCCCTCATACATTCATACATTTGGATTTGCTCGTACAACTTTAATTTTTTGAGCTTCATCACCTTCAAGCTTTTTTTCATCAGCATATTACACTCGTCACAAAAATGAATGACCTTTATTCATACTGACCCGTTCGTACAGTTATGCTTTCTTTGACTTTCATTCTATTTCACTTTCTTCAAGTCTGTCACACTTCTGTCATACTTCATAATTATCTAACGCTTTTTTTCTTCCTTTATATACCACTCTTTGTAAAATTTAACAGCATCAGTAACTTCGTAATGTTTTATAAGATTTTTTTTTGTCTGCAGTGGTTTTATGCAGCATTCATTCTCTTTTATTTACTCTTTCTTGCTCATTCTACGTTGCCACACCCAGCAGTTCACTCTCTCTCTCTCTCTCTCTCTCTCTCTCTCTCTCTCTCCCAGGCAGTATTAGATAATCGCTCGGATCGCTCCATTATCTCACTTCATCTCTCTTTCATTGCCTTCCTCTCCTCTCCCTCTTTCTCCCCCCCATACCCGCTTCACCCCTACCACTCCTGCACCCCAGCACTCCCTCTTCTCCCACCCCTTTATCTCACTCCTTTTATCAAAGTCTTCCTCAACATTCTTTCGCCCTTCCACCCACTCTCCCTCTCCCTCTCCCTTCCCTCTCCCCACCCCTCCTCCTGATCACTACTCTCCCTCACCCCAACTCTCTCCCCAATGACAGCTATCCCTACCATCCCCCTGCGGTGATTATTGTGTTCTTCCTGGCCTGACACGCCCCTTCTCTCTACCCCTTTTATTTGCTGTCCACTCTCCTATCCATTCATCACCACTCTCTCTCTCTCTCTCTCCATACCACATAAGGTCTACCACTACATACATTACCCTTGATCTCACTTTTACACTATCCCCTTTAATATTCTTCCTCCTCCTCCTTCTCCCCCTATCATCATCTTCTTCCTTATTATCATCATCATCAACATCACCATCGTCATCGTTCTTTTCCTTCTCCTCTCTTCATACACATTTACCTGTATTCTTTTTGTTATCTCTCTCCCCTTCTTCCACTGTTTCAAGTTTCTCCTCTCTCCTCAGCTAATTATCTTCCTTCTTCCTCTGTTACTCTTTTTATTTAATTTTCATCTTTCTCCTCCTCTTCTTTACTCAGATTTCTTCCTTCATCATCTGTTTCCCTCAAATTCCTTCCTTCATCATCACTTTTTCTTCAGTTCCTTCCCTTATCATCTAATTTCCTCTACTTTTTTCCTTCACAGCATCTTCTCTTTCCTTCCTTTTCTTTTCCTAAAATTAAATAATTCAAACGATTCCAAGATACGTAAATCACTGTTCTTTCCTAGCTTCCTTTCGTACTCTTACCTTTCGTCAAATATCATCTCTCCTCCTTTTTTTTTCAATTATTTTCTCTTCCCAATACCCAATGGTTCAGAAAAGAGTTATAAATTCCCACTGTTTTCTTTTATAATTACTCTTCTCTTTCCTCTTCCCTATTTTAATCAGATACTACTAAAGCTGAAATCGTCTAATCGAACATAAATCCAGCCTAATTACACCTCCTACAGCCAAGTCTAGCAAAACCAAACTTGTAAAACCCGACTTAACAAATTCTAATGTAACCCCCAAAGCTTCTAAATTAAACATGCCAGACTCATTTCATTTCGTCCAACCCGATATTACTAAAAAGAATACAGTCATCATCATCATCATCATCATCATCATCAAATCATCCAATCAACATGCCTCCCTCGTTATATCAAAGTTCCCCCTCCCCAACCTTCGATTTCTTTCGCCTCCCCTCCCCACACGCACGCACACTAACACGCACATAAACGTACACACAGACATACACATGCGTTCGTCGAGGAAAAGTATGTCAAGAGAACCAAACACAAATATACACTCACGCACAAGCAGGTAAGCTCGCGCGCGCACACACACACAACACACACACACACACACACACACACACACACACACACACACACACACACACACACACACACACACACACACACACACACACACAGAGTACACACGCACAAATATAGTACACACACATAGGAACAGAGAGACAGACAGACAGACAGACAGACACACACACACACACACACACACACACACACACACACACACACACACACACACACTGACGCAAATATGGTACACATACACACAGATATAGTATACACACACAAATATAGTACACACACATAGGAACACACACACACACACACACACACACACACACACACACACACACACACACACACACACACACACACACACACACACACACACACACACACACGCTCTCTCTCTCTCTCTCTCTCACACACGCGAAACAGTTCCCTCAGTGATCATGTTTACTTTATCACTTGGCAACCGCGCCGGGGGGTATGAAGGGGTTGAAGGGGGGTTAGGAGGGGTTGGAGGGGTTGAGAAATGGAAGGGAGGGGTGTGGGATTGAAGGGACGGGTGTGTGTAGGGAGAGAAGGATGTGGGAAGGGAAGGGAAGGGTGTGGGAGTGAAGGGAGGGGTGTATGTGGGAAGGGAGGGGTGTGGGAAGAGAAGGGAGGGGTGTGGGAGGGAAGGGAGAGGTGTGGGAAGGGAAGGGAGGGGTGTGGGAAGGAAGAGAGGAGTTTGGGAGGGAAGAGAGTGGTGTGGGAGGGAAGGAACGGGTGTGGAAGGGAAAGGAGGGGTGTTTATGGGAAGGGATGTGTGTGTGTGTGTGTGTGTGTGTGAAGGGAGGTGTGTGTGTGTGTGTGTGTGTGTGTGTGTGTGTGTGTGTGTGTGTGTGTGTGTGTGTGTGTGTGTGTGTGTGTGTGTGTGTGTGTGAAGGGAGGGGTGTGTGTGTGAAGGGAGGGGTGTGTGGGAAGGGAGGGGTGTGGGAAGGAAGGGAAGGGTGTGTGGAGGGGAAGGGAGGGGTGTGTGGGGGAAGGGAGGAGTGTGTGGTGGAAGGGAGGGGTGTGCTGGGGGAAAGGGTGTGTTGGGGAATTTGGTCTCTGTGTGGGAGGAAGGGGAGATATGTCGAGGGAAGGGAGGGGGCTTATGGAGGAAGGTTGGGGTGTAGGGGGGATGCGAGGGGTGTGTGGGGGAAGCGAGGGGTGTGTGGGAGAAGGAAGGGAAAGTAGGGAAGGGATAGTAGGGAAGAGAAAGGAAAAGTTGGCGGAAGGGTGGGAGTGTGGGGGAGAGGAGGGTGTATGAGGGACAGGGAGGGGTGTGGGAGTGTGTGGGGGAGGGGAGGGGTGTGGGAGGGAGGGTAGGGGTGTGGGAGAGAGGGGAGGGATGTGGAGGAAAGGGAGGGTTCTGGGGGTGAAAGCAGGGGTGTGGAAAGGGTTAAAGATTGTTGTGTCTAACTCCTGCAGTTCGTAAAAGTCTTTCCCAAACAGAATAAAATCGTCTGAAGGAAGCAAGTATATAACAAAAAGAGCTTTATCGGATTGAAGTGGCTAACTTGTGACGTATTTTCAGATTCATTCCTGCCTCTGAGGACGATTTGCTCACATAGGCCAGGCATTTCGACCTGAGCCAGCTAGATATTGCCTTCATTAATCCATTCCATATTGGGGGATCTCCACGAAGCAGAAAATGTATAAAGATTCAACTAAAATTGTAATCGTAATGAAGGAGTTATTATGTACAGTAAAATGTATAATAAGAATTCTTGACAAACTTAATGAAACAATGGAGTGCCTACGTTATTCAGTTTTAGCTTCAAGGCAGGAAAGAGGCGGAGGATGTGGTGGTAGTTGTGGTAGTGGTGGTAGTTGTGGTTGTGATGGTAGGTGTGGTAGTGGTGGTAGCTGTGATGGGTGGTGATGTTGGTGCTGGTGGTATTAGTAGTGGTTATGGTGGTGGTAAGAGTGGAAATTGAGGTATTAGTGGTAGCTGCGGTAGTAGATGTGGTAGTTAGTAGGGGTAGTTGCGGTAAAGGTGGTACTAGTTGTGGTAGGAATGGTATTTGTTGTGGTAGGTATGTGGTAGCAGCTGGGGTAGGGATAATGGTAGCTGTGGTAATGGTGGCAACTTATGGCTCTGGTAGGGATGGTAGTAGTTATGGTATGGGTGGTATTAGTTGTGGTAGAGGAGATGACTGCTGTGTAGGGGTGGTAGTAGTTGTGGTAATAGTTGTACTAACTATGGCAATAGTTATAGTAGTTATGGTAAGGGAGCCAGTAATTGTGGTAGTTGTTATAATTGTGGTAGGGGTTGTTGTAGTGATTATGATAGTGGTGGTTGTTACCGTAGTTGGGGTAATAGTGATGAAGCGACTGAAAATAACTGTGCTTATGGTGTTAGTGGTAGTGAAGATAAGAGCAGTGGTGGTAATTGTGGTAGTTAAGAGGGCGGTAATGATGGTAGCGATAGGGGTAGTTGTGGTGGAAGGGGTAGCAGTGATGGTAGCTGTGGTGGGGGAGAGAGCAATGGTGGTAGTTGTGGTTTAGGTGGCAGCAATGGTAATAGTTGTGGTTAAGGTGCTAGGAATGGTGGTAGTTGTTGTGGAGGTGGTAGCAATGGTGGTAGTTGTTGTGGTGGAGGTGGCTGTAGTGAGTTATTGACGTAGTGGTAGCCAATATATTAGTAATGGTAGCGAGGGAAGGCAGTGCTAGAGTGGTAGGCAGTGGTAGCGATGGTATGTATGGTAATGAGGCTGATAGGAATGGTAGTACGATGGTGTGGTTGGACTGTGGTAATGGTGGTGGTAGTGTGGTAGTACTCAAAGGGGTGTGGTGGTGGTAGTTGAGGTGGTGATGGTAATAGTGGTGGTGGTGGTATGAGAAGGTAGTAGTAGTAGTGGTAGTTATGGTGGTAGTGGTTTGAGAAGGTAGTAGGGGTGGTAGTTGTGGTGGAAGCTGAGATAGTGGTAGTGGTGGTAGCAATTGTAGCTGGGGAGTCGAGGTAGTGATGAAGGTAGCAGGAAAATAGTGTTGGTCGTAGAACTGGTAGTTGTGGAGGAGGTGGTAGTACAGGTAGTAATGGTCGTAAGTGAGGTAGTAGTAATAGTTGTAGTAACAGTAATAGTAGTAGTAGTAGTAGTTGTAGTAATAGTAGTAGATGGTAGATGAAGAGGTAGCAGTGGTAGTAGTAGCGAAAGTATATGCAGTAAAGTTGTTGTAGTAGTAGTAGTAGTAGTAGTCGTAGTAGTAGCTGATGAAGAGGTCGTAGTAGAGGTGGTAGTTGAAGAAGAGATAGCAGCAATGGTAGCAGTGGTGGTAGTTGCAGTATAGGTAGTAGTAACCGTAGTAGCTGATATAAAAGATATAGCTGTAGTGGTAGTAGGGGTGGTAGTTGAGGTAGTGGTGGTAGTTGAGGTAGTGGTGGTAGGTGAAGCAGCGGTGGTAGTTGTAGTAGTAGTGGTAGTTGAGGTAGTAGTGGTAGTTGAGGTAGTGGTGGAGTTGGTAGGTAGGTAGGAATGTGGTCAATACCGAACAAGGCACTAGCTTCGTCTTTCTCACTCACTCACTCACTCACTCACTTCCTCACTCACTCACTCACTTTCTCACTCACTTCCTCACTCACTTTCTAACTCATTCACTTACACACCTATTAACTTTCCAATTCACTTTCTCACTGATTTTTCACTCATTCACGTTCTCCCTTGCTTATTATTCATTCACTTCCTTACTCATTCAGTTCTCTCTCTCTGTCTCTGTCTGTCTGTCTATCTGTCTCTCTCTGAATTCTTCATTCCCTCACTCATTCACTTCCTCTCTCACTTTCTCAGTTATTCACTTCCTCATACACTTTCCTGCTTATTCATTTTCCCACTCTCTCAGTCACTCACTTCCCTACTCACTCACTCTCCTACTAACTCGCTTACTCAATTTACACCAACACTAACTTCCCTGCATTCTAACTTCTTCATTATCTTGTACATTTCGCTTCTCTCTCTCATGTTCGTAATCACCTGTTCAGTCTCATTCAATCATTTTCACCGAACATAATCACTTTCCTTCACGCCACCTAAATCTAACCTAACCCCCTCATGGTCAGAAGAGGTCTTACAAACGCCAGACGATTTTATTCACTGAGTGAGTGACGGGAGTATAGTGTTAATATCTTTCACACTAGTTCTCTTGCTCATCTCCCGTTTTCACACATTTCTTGCCCTCACTCACTTTCTTACAGCTCCCCACTTTCTTAGGCATTCACACTTGCTTTCTGGGACATTCATTGTAGCTTATTTTCTTGTACTATATATATTATTTTCCTTTTTACTCACACACTTAATCACACACTCACCCAAACACACACCCACACTCACTCTCACACGCACACACACACACACACACACACACACACACACACACACACACACACACACACACACACACACACACACACACACACACACACACACACACACTAATTAACTCACCGTCGTCCTTGCACGTTCCTTCACTCTGAACAAATACACGCCCTCACTCTTTCACATCCACAACACGCAATATAACTCTCTGTCACAATCATTACTTACAACCTCACAACTAGGTACACATTTTCACCCACATTCATACTCAAACATTCACAACATACCCCACTAATGTATATATCGTCATCCTTACCCACATATTCTGATTCTAAGTCCTTCTCTCTCTAACACATTTACTCACTAGCTGGCTTACTCATATTACTCATTCACTCTCTTTCTCACATATTCTCCGTCTCAATCACCTGTAAGTCCTCACTAGTACATTTGCTACCTTATATTCACTCATGCATAAGTCACACCCTCTCTCACAGTCACTGATTCACATTGCTACTAAAATATTCATCGGCTCCTAACGTCAGAAATAAAATCAAGTCACGTATAGACTAGCCATAACATGTTTATTAATTCCAGAGATATTCACGCACCCTCACTCAAATATTCGCAAACTCGCCCATGAACTCTAGCAACTTTCATTTTCATTTGCTCTTTACCCAAACAGAAAGAAAAAAGCGCTGAAAACATTTGAAAAATTTGGCACGTTCATTTCGAGATACCTGGACACTGTATTTGAAAGACTGGAGATCATAGGCAGAGAGAAATATAGATGGAAGAAGAAAAAGCTCCAAAGCTGACTCAACCCCACTCATAACATCTATCCACTATTCAATCCTTTATTACCATTCAATCTTCTATTTAGTTTAGACTTCAAATCACATCCTCTGAACAATATTAAATGGAAAAAAAAAAATTCTTCCCTCTAACTTAAACCCAATAGACCACATTTTGTTGGAGCGCCTTAACCCACTCAACCACCAGGCTTCCCAGCATAGAAAATAGTTTATTGTAATACAGGGAGCTATTTGGTTTGCCATTCAGTGTAGTCACCTGTTGGTAGCACTACACTGAGTGGGTGGATGTTGGACGCCCCCCACCTACCACTCTTAGCATTCCTTAAATTTATTCATACATACACTGACGTACATATTATTATCCATCTCTCTCTCTCTCTCTCTCTCTCTCACACACACACACACACACACACACACACACACACACACACACACACATTCCTCTCGTCTCATTCCTCAGTCAGACCAGTTCACACCAGTGCACCTCTCGATATACACCCACACACAACAAAGCACTCACCTCTCCACTTTGCAACGCACTCACTCAAACGCACTCAAAACACACTCACACACACACTCAGTTCTCCTCACCAAAGTACCTCATCTTACTGATACATTCTTCCCTCTTCGATTCGCTTGTTTCACTGGTTCAGAAATTTTTCTTCTCGTTTATTTTTCATTTGAGTGGCTTCCAAACTGATTCCAAAAAATATCGCTCACTTTGCTAACTAATGGATACTCAAAATTCATCTCTCTCGATTTTTTTCATTTTTTTTTTCCAATCTATTTCAATTTTCTATGCAAATTCCCGAACACTTCGCCAGTTTTTACCTCTTTTGATGCTACCTCAACTTTTGAAAAAAAAAAAAAAAAAAAATTGTCGCCACACATTGAGCGCCAATAAATAAATAAATATAAATCAGAAAAAGGTAAAAAGCACTGTCATTTGCCTGCTCGTTTTTTTCTTTCTCTTTTCTCTCTCTTTTTTTTTTTTTTGTTCGCATTTGTCACTTCCTCGACAAAAGATGATTTTAGTATTTTCTATTTATATATATTTTTTCTCCCTCTTCATGGCTACCGATACACGGGCCTCGTTTATGTGTTTTTTTTTCTGTTTTTTTACCCAAATGTCAGAAACTAAAAGCAATCGGCAGTTTCATCTCGACAACCCGAACCTGCATCCATCACTAGATTTTTTCCGTTTTTTTTTTTTTTTCCGAATTATTTCACGATTCCACGCACATATTTTCTGTTTCCTTAATTCCTTTTTCTATTGTTTATTTTTTTCGTGTTTTTTTTTTTTTTTGCTTATGTATTTTCTTTTAGCAGTGCACTCAGTTATTACCATTTATTTTTCATAACATATCTTTCACATAGCTATCTCTTATCAGAAGGAGAGACCAGTAGAAAAGAGAACACTGAATATTCCTGGTTAAATATTTGGTAAAGTCTCCCCCTCTCCCTCTCTCTCTCTCTCTCTCTCTCTCTCTCTCTCTCCCTCCGCTAGCTTGGTGCCAGAGAGAGAGGCTGTGAATGAATGGAAGCGACGAAGGTGTGGGGTCTGAGTGGTAGGAGTGGGGGGCTAGGGGAGGGGGGCAGAGGTAAGAGAGTATGAGGGAGTGGGTGGGAGAGAGTAGGCTGTGTGTAGGGAAGGGAAGGGATGGGGAAATGAAAGGGAATGGAACGCATGGGAAGGGAAGGGAAAGGAAGGGATGGAGAGGGAAGGGAAGGAATGGTATAGGAATAAAGAGGAACGGAGGAGGTCAAAGAGGGAGAGGCGGGGGATGTGGAGAGTGGGCAATGTGGAGGGGAGAGGGACGGGGAGGGAAGAGATGGGAAGAAAATGGGACGTGAGATGGAGAGAAGAGACAAAGTGAAAGAGGACGCGTAGGGTGGCGGCAGTGTGTAGGGGAAAGAGAATGGGAGATATACAAGAGGATAGGGATGGGATGCAGAATATGTGAGAAGGAAACGAAAGGAGAGTGAAGCGATGGATTAAACATGGATGTAAGGGAATAAGGGAGGGGGGAGGAGAAAACTGTTTGAAGGGAGACTAAAGGAAAGGAAAGGGGAGGTGAGAGGTTGAGGGAGAGGGAGGAAGAGGATGGGAAAGGAGAGCAAGGGAAGTGAAAGGGGATAGGTCAGAACAGATGAGGAGGGAGGGAGAGAAGGGGAAGAGAGAATGAGGGAGGAGTAACGAAGGGCAAGGATGAACGGACGAAGTAGTGAAAAAGGAGAGGAATAAGGTATGAAAGGGTAAAAAGAGAAACAGGAAGGATTGGAAAGAGAAAAGTAATGGGTAAGGGGAGGAGAAGGGTGAAGGAAAGTGAGAAGGAAAGAAAGAAAAATGAAAGGAAGGAAAAAGTCTGACGGAAGTGCAGGGTGGAGGAAAAGGAGAAGGAAGAGGGTGAGGGGTTAATGAAAGAGAAGGAAAGAAGAGGGTGTGGAGAAGGGAGGTGAAGGAACGGACTGTGAAGGGAAGGAAAGAAGAGGGTGAGGGGAAAGGAGAGGACGGAAAGGATGGTGAAGGGAAGGCAAGGGAAGGCAAGGGAAGGGAAGGGAAGGCAAGGGCAGGCAAGGGAAGGGAAAGGGAAGATGCAATGAGAGATAGAAGAGAGATCAGGGGGAACTATTAAAGTAAATAAAGCGATGAAGAAAAAGAGGTACTTAAAGAGAGAATGAGGGTAATAAGGAAGAGGGTGGAGGAGGGGGGAGAGGGAGGGAGGGGGATTTGAGAGAGAGAGAGAGAGAGAGAGAGAGAGAGAGAGAGAGAGAGAGAGAGAGAGAGAGAGAGAGAGAGAGAGAGAGAGAGAGAGAGAGAGATTCTGTAAAGGAGAGAGATGGTTACTGAAAATCAAAAAGGAAAATAACGGGTATGCGATAAAACAGGAGGAGGAGCAGGAGGAGGAGAAGGAAGAGGAGGAGAAGCAGGAGGAGGAGGAAGAAGAGGAGGAGAGGGAGAAAAGAAAATTAAAGAAAGAAACCAGAGGAGGGAAGGGGAAAAACTGTATGAAAGAAAAGTGGAAATGAGGATCCGCAATGGAGGAGGAAGAGGAGGAGGAGGAGGGAGAAAGAAGACAGAAGAAAAGAATGCGACAGGGACAAGAGGAAAAGAGACAGCCAAAAATTAACGAGAAAGAGAAAATGAATAAAAGAAGAAGAAGGTGGAGTGAGGACCCTACACAGAATAGTCAAAATAAGAAAAAAAATGATACTGTGATGAAGCCAAGGTTACGAGAAAGAGATGTTTAATAAGAATAAAGGAAAGAGAAGATGAAGAAGGAAGAGACAGGATAAGAAGAAACTGAAAGGAAGGAGACTGATGTACAGGGGAGGAAGAAGACATAGATGATTTTATTGAATTAATGAAAAAATTAAAATAAATGGCCAAAGAATTGCAACATAATATTATACTCAAAGACATAAAAGATAATGGAACTGTGTGTGTGTGTGTGTGTGTGTGTGTGTGTGTGTGTGTGTGTGTGTGTGTGTGTGTGTGTGTGTGTGTGTGTGAGAGAGAGAGAGAGAGAGAGAGAGAGAGAGAGAGAGGCAACTAGAGCTGAATACTACGTTGAGGAAAGAGGAGGGAGTGCAAGAAGGCAGAGGAGGAAGGGGGAAGAAGAGAAGAGAGAGGAAAGAAGAGAGGAGGAAAACGACGAGAGAAAGAGAGAGAGAGAGAGAGAGAGAGAGAGAGAGAGAGAGAGAGAGGGGAGGGACAAAAACGCTTGGTATGCGGACAACGAGTGAATATTTTAAGAGAGAGAGAGAGAGGGAAGGGAGAGGCAGAGGAAGAGAGAGTAAAGCGAGGAGTTGGAGGAACGATCTAGGAGTGAAAAGTTAAAGAGTATAAAGTCTGCGAACACAAAGGAAAAAAATAAAATAAAAATATGAGGGGGGAAATGTTGGATGGGAGAGAGAGAGAGAGAGAGAGAGAGAGAGAGAGAGAGAGAGAGAGAGAGAGAGAGAGAGAGAGAGAGAGAGATGTGGGGGGTTTAAAGAGGGCTGTTCTGACATCCTCCCTATAGAACTACCTAGGGATTTATGGCGGGGGCTGATAGCATTCTCCCCCCCCTCTCTCTCTCTGTCTTTTCTCCCTTATCTGTGTGTGTGTGTGTGTGTGTGTGTGTGTGTGTGTGTGTGTGTGTGTGTGTGTGTGTGTGTGTGTGTGTGTGTGTGTGTGTGTGTGTGTGTGTGTGTGTGTGTGTGTGTGTGTGTGTGTGTGTGTGTGTGTGTGTGTGTGTGTGTGTGTGTGTATTCTAGGGGAGATTAGGAAAAGATTCATACATAGTTAGGATATGTAGGTAAGTAGGAATGTCTGCAGGTAGGTAGGTAGGCAGAGATGCATGGTTAAAAGACGGGAAGACTTGTAAGTAGGTAGGGAGGCTTGGTAAATTATTGTTTTTAATCAACCCTGGTCTGTCTGACCAAGCAGACCTATAAACCACAGGCAAGCAACCCCCTCAGCTGGGCCATCCCGTGCACTGAACCGCTGTTCCCTTGCGGACAACAGCGCTTCGCTGTTGCGTGGCGCTGGGAAATGTGAGATGATTTTTTTTCCTGGGTGGTCGCCGCACTGGCGTAGCTCCACCAAGTTAGCAGGGGCAGCATAGTAGGCTCCACATCACCCCGTTATCTCGTTATGTAGTTACCACCCAGCGTTATGAATGGTCTGAGTTACAGAAAACCATTAGGTTTGTCACTCAGTGTAGAGCCGCCTGACGTAAAAAGAAGGCTGATTTAAAATATGACAGAAAGGAACGGGTGGAATAAAAAGAGAGGAGGGCAGACACGGTGATAATGTGATTAAGGTGAAGGAAGAAGGATGCAGCACTACATCGAGTGAGTGGATATTGGTCTGCACCACCTACCACCGACGTTTGTTAAGTATCATGGGAGGGAAGGCTTGGTAAGTAGGTGGGGAGGCTTGGTAAGTAGGTGAGGAGGCTTGGTAAGTAAGTGGGGAAGCTTGGTAAGTAGGTGGGGAGGCTTGGTAAGTAGGTGGGGAGGCTTGGTAAGTAAGTGGGTAGGCATGGTAAGTAGGTAAGGTGTTGTAAGTAGGTAAAAAGCTTAGTAAGTAGATTGAGAGGCTTGGAAAGTATATGTGAAATGTCTGGTAAGTAGATCTTGGTAAGTAGGAAAAGCGAAGGGTAAAACAGATATGAAGGCTTACAGGCAGACTGGGAGACATTAAAGGAGATGGATAGAGGCGTAAGTAGGCTAAGCAACTCCTGAGTAATTAGAGAGACCGTATGAAGGTGGGGCGGAAGCGTAAGTAAGTAGGGAGGATCGTAAGTAGGCGGGGAGGAGCGTAAGTAGGTGGATGGTGCGTAAGTAGGTGGGGAGGAGTGTAAGTAGGTGGGAAAGAGCGTAAGTAGGCGGGGAGGAGCGTAAGTAGGCGGGGAGGAGCGTAAGTAGGCGGGGAGGAGCGTAAGTAGGCGGGGAGGAGCGTAAGTAGGCGGGGAGGAGCGTAAGTAGGTGGGGAAGAGAATAACTAGGAGAGGAGAAGGGTAGGTAAGTGGGCAATAGTGTAGTTAGGTGGGGACGAGCGTCAGTGTGAGGAGAAGGTAAGTAGGTGGGGAAGAGATAATCACAATGAGGAGGAACCGTAAGTAGGAATATGGGAGGGTAAGTACCAGGGGGGAAGATCAGTAAGAGGGAAGGAGCGTAAGTACCAGGAGAAGAAAACGGTAGGTAAGTGAGAAAAGGAAGTATCGTCAGTAGGAAGAGGAAGAGAAAATGGTAAGTAGGGATATGAAAAAAATTAAGGAAAGAGGAACGTATGTACGGAGTGGCGTAAGTAGCAGGAAGAGGCACGTAAGTAGGAGGACGGGGGGTAGGTAAGTAGAACGAGGAGTCGGTGAGCAGGACGAGGAGGAGACGGTAAGTAGGTGGTAAGATCGTGGGTAAGTAAGAGGGAGAGGCACAGCAAAGACTCCTCCTCACGGGCGCCTAGTAAATTATGCAGGATGATGATTAGTTAGCGACGTGGGGTAGGAAATATGGGTCCTTTTATTTATGCATTCCCAGCCCCATAGCGCCTACCCACAGCAACGAGGATGGGGGAAGGGGTGTGGGGGTTTATGTGGGGAAGTGGGGACAAGAGGGGACGTGGGGGGTAAAGAGGTTTGGGAGGAAGAAGAAGGGCTTGCTATGAAGTATGGGTAGGAAGTATGGGACCTTAAATTTATGCATTTCTCATTATCTCCGACCCACAAGGAGGATGAGGGATGGGGTGTGGGGGGACGGTGAGCTTGTGGGGAAGGGATGGATTTGTGGGGGAGGATGGGGAAGATGTGGGTAAGCAAGGGAGAAGAGGGGTTTGGGGGAAGGATGATGTTTAGTTATGAAATTGTGATGGCAGTAGGGCCTAAAACATGCATTCAGAGCCCCATCGTCGCCTACCCACAGCAAGGAAGATGTAAGGAAGGAGTGTGGGGAGAGGAAGGGCGTGGGGAGAGGGAGGATGTAGGGAGAGGAAGGATGTGGGGAGAGGAAGGTTGTGGGGAAAGGAAGGGTGCGGGGAGAGGTAGGGTGTGGGGAGAAGTAGGGTGTGGGAAGAGGGAGTGGGGAGAGGAAGGGTGTGCGGTGAGGAAGGGAGTGAGAAGAGGAATGGTGTGCGGAGAGGAAGGGTGTGGGGAGAGAAAGGGTGGGGGGGATTGGGGGAGTTGTAGGGACGTGAGGGAGAAGAAGGATTTGGAGAAAGATAGGAGATTTGTTACGAAGACTGTGGGAGAAATATGGGATCTTTACTTATGCATACCCACAACAAGAAGGATGGAGGAAGGGTGTGAAGCGAAGGACAGCGTTGTGGGATAGAGGTGGGAAAGAGCAGGTATCAGTCGGTAGAGGGGAAGAACAGGAAATTCAGAAAGTGAGGGGAAAGGGGTGCGGGATAGGAGGAGGGACAAGGGTTGATGGGGAAGGGGAAGGAACAGGGAACCAAGGAAAAGAGGAAATACTCGTAAAAAAGATGTAACATGAGGAAAAGAAAGAAAATGGGAAAGAGGGGATGAGAAAAAGGGGTGTGTGGAAGAGGAAGGGTGTGTGAAAAGTGGATGAGAAGGTGTGAGAGAGGCTTTGGAGTGATTTGTGGAGGGATGGGGAGATACGAAGGGTGAAGGAAATGGAATGGGATGGAGGGAAAGGCTTGAGAGAGAGAGAGAGAGAGAGAGAGAGAGAGAGAGAGAGAGAGAGAGAGAGAGAGAGAGAGAGGGAGAAACAGGTGGAAAATGAAAAGCAAAATGCAAAAGATGAAAGAGGAGAGGATAAGACAAAAGAGGAGGAGGAGGAGGAGAAGGAGGAGGAGGAGGAAAAAATGAGGGTGATTATACGGTCGAGGAATGAGAGTAGGATATGAGAGAGAGAGAGAGAGAGAGAGAGAGAGAGAGAGAGAGAGAGAGAGAGAGAGAGAGAGAGAGAGAGAGAGAGAGAGAGAAAGTAATGAAGGTAACTGAGAAGCGCGGGAGAAACACAAAGGCCGAGAGGAGTGGGAAAGAGATGAAAGGAGAGGGAAAACGAGAGGAATGGACAAGGAAAGAGAGAAGGAAAGGACAAAGTGAGGGGGTAAGAAAGAGGGAAAGAGAGAGAGAGAGAGAGAGAGAGAGAGAGAGAGAGAGAGAGAGAGAGAGAGAGAGAGAGAGTAAAAAGCAAGGACGAAAGGAAAAGAAAAATGAGGTACGTAGGGAGGGAGAGGAGAGGAGAGGGAGAGAGGGAGGGAAAGAAATGGAGGGAGGGAGGGAAGGAAAGGGGGAGAAGAAGGGAGGGAGAGAGAAAGTTACGGGAGAGGACGGAAGAAGGGAAAAAAACCCAGGGACAGAAAGGGAGGTAGGAAGGAAGGGTGTGGGGAGGAGAAGGGAGGCAGGGAGAGAGGGAAGAAGGGAGTGAGAGAAAAGTTAGGAGGGAGGGAATGGATTACGAGGGAACGGAGAAACGTGAGAGAGAAGGAAGGAGCCACAAGGGACACGGGAGAGAAGGAATGGAGGAGGGAAGGAAAGGTGAATGAAAAATGAAAGACGAGAAGAGAAGAGAAGAGAGAGAGAGAGAGAGAGAGAGAGAGAGAGAGAGAGAGAGAGAGAGAGAGAGAGAGAGAGAGAGAGAGAGAGAGAGAGAGAGAGAGAGAGAGAGAGAGAGAGAGAGAGAGAGAGAGAGAGAGAGAGAGAGAGAGAGAGAGAGAGAGAGAGAGAGAGAGAGAGAGAGAGAGAGAATAATTAATAGTGTAGCAGTGTAAGATCACACGCAGGTAGTAAGGGTGAAGAAGTCTCGCTGCAAGGGGGGAGGGGAACTAGAGTCATCAGGTACAGGTACAGGGAGTTACAGGTACAAGGAGTTACAAGAACAGGGAGTTACAAGTACAGGGAGTTACAGGTACGACGAAGAGTTACAGGTACAAGGGGTCATAGGTACTAGGAGTTACAGGTAGAAGGAGTTACAGATACAAGCAATTACAGGTACGAGGACTTACGGGTACAAGGAGTTACAGGTACAAGGAGTTACAGGTACAAGGAATTACAGGAAGAGAGTTCACCCATTCAATACGATGACGTCTTTTTCTCTTAAACTCTCTTTCCAGACGATTTCTGCTCAAACTTAGAAGAGATTATTCGACCTGGAGGGCTTATATACACCTTGATTTAGCTCCGTCACCACAAGGGCCCTTCTCCAAGCTGAGGAAAATCGTCTGGAGGCAACTAGAGTAAAACACAGAAGGGCGTCGTCGTGGTTCAGTGGGTAAATTTGTGGATACTAAGTTCGTCAAAGGAACTAAGGCAAAAAAACTGATATCTATAGTCAGTTTGTTTTCGCCTGACAGAACTGGGTCACCTCCATAACTCTAAAGCTAAGTCGTAGCTGCACAACGCTCAAGGAGATTTATTAGCAACTGGGAATGAGTCTCCTTGGTCACTAGTCATCTCAACCCTCCACCCTGACTACACATGGCCACCAAATGAGATGAAAGGGGTTAGAGACCTTCGCCAGGTTAGAAAAACAGCCATATACCTGTCGTGAGAACAGTCTAGTTATTGACGAGTTAGTAGACGTTAGTAGTTAGTATT
Organism: Coenobita brevimanus; assembly: GCF_032717465.1. NCBI lineage: Eukaryota > Metazoa > Arthropoda > Malacostraca > Decapoda > Coenobitidae > Coenobita > Coenobita brevimanus. Next base: position 54,676,514 of record NC_137053.1, read on the forward strand.
TTGCAATTAGTAGTAGCTGGTGAGTAGTAAACCTTTCATCCCGAAGACTTTATCAGAAATTCGTCCCTCCCATCTTCAAGTGATTGTATTCTGCTCATGACAGATTTATTTTTTTTCCAGATGCGATTCACAAAGGCTGTATCTAACCCTCTAGTGTAAAAGGGCTATCTTAAACTGAACAAAACCGTCTGAAGGTAGGAAGCATAAGAATTTACGTCCTCTACGATTTTTATGCTTTGTTTTTGCTATTTCCAGACGATTTTATTGATCTCAGAGCTTTGAAATGGAGGGGTTGGACACAGCCTTCATTAAACCCTCTTCACAACTAAAGATCCCTCCCAAGTTGAATAAATCGTCTGGTGGTGGCCTCATTAACATTAAACGAGCGCCATCGTAGTGAAAGGACTGGAGGTACTGAATTATAGAGTTTCAGGTAGCCATTATAGAGCTTCAAGTGCAGAGTTATAGAGTTATGGGTACAGAGAAATACATATGGGTACAAAGCTGTCGAGAGTCGGGTACAGTTATAGGTGTGTGCAAAGAGTTATAGAGTTGCTGGTACAAAATTATAGAGTTATGAGTACAAAATTATACTTATGGGAGCAGAGTTACTTAGCTACGGGTACTGAGTTTACAATTACATTCAAAGAGTCAGCTACAGGTACCTAGTTATAGAGTTACAGGTGCCCAGTTGTAGAGTTACATGTACTGAGAAATTGCGTTACAAGGACCTAGTTATAGAGTCAAGGGTACCGAGTTGTAGAGACACTGGTACCGAGTTATACAGCTGCAGGTACAGAAATATAGTCCCAGGTACAGAGTTATAGAGCTAAGGGTACAGTCAGTCACAAGTACCGAGTAAATTATAGGTACCGAATTAGTCACACGTGCCGACTTAGCCCCAGGTAACGAGTTGGTCACAAGGAAAGTTTCAGCTACCGAATTAGTCACTAGTACCATGTTATAAGAAAGCATACGTGCCATGTCTCAGAGAATGTACGTGAGGTGCAGCGAGGTACAGATACAAGGAGCTGGTAGGGTACAGGTACAGTAAGGAGGTACAAGGGAGGGGTATAGGTCGGGTACGGAAGGTAGGTACAAAGTGCGGGGGAGGGAGATTGCTCAGGTACAAGAGGTGAGGGATAGGTACGAATTTAATGGGTAGGTACAGCAGAGGGGGTACGAGGGTGACCCATGTACAGACGGTTAAAGTAAGGTAAAGGTACAGTGTTACAAGGCAGGTGCTGTTGCTGAGGGCAGGGAGCAGGAAGGAATGGGGGCAGGGTGGTAGGTGAAGAAGAGGTAGGTACAGTAAGCGGGGAACATGGTATACACAGGTGAAATATGGAAAGGAATGGTACTAATCTAATAGGCAGGTACAAATACATAAGGGTACACAGTGAAGGGGTGAGTTAGGTAGGTACAGGATAAGGAAAACGGGTTATGGTACACAGAGAAGGGTGCAAGGTCTGGGTAGGTACACGTAATGAAAAAGTGGTTAAGGTACCGTGGAGACATACAGATCCACAATGAAGGTTTGGAGGTCTGCATAGGTACTAGTGAAGGGATACTGAAGCACAGGTTATGGTACTCTGGGAACTTACAGGTACGCGAGGAACCAGGTACACAGGTCGAGAGGAAGAAGGCACATAAAGGTACACTAAAAAGATGAATGGGAAGGACACAAGTACAGTTACAAGGGCCAGTTACAGGTACAGGGAGAGCAGTAGGTACACAAGGGGAGTTCGGGAGACGACAGGTACACGTCACGGCAGCCGCGGTACAGCAGGAGAAACGGTACAAATGAGACCCCGTACCAGAGTTCAATATAGTAATCACACACCGCACACCCTCTCACTCGCACACCTCTACGTACAGCTTAATTGCCGAGAATGGACAGGCAGGAGGGCGGGGGGAGGGGGCTGGGGGGCTAATAGGAGGGGGCATGGAGGGGGTAGATAGAGAGATAGGAGGGAGATGGGGGGAAAGAACGAAGGGCAAGTGAGGGAGGAGCAATGAGGGGGAAGGGGGAAAAGGATAAGGAAAAAAAATGAACAGGACAGGATGGAGGAAAAGGCGACAAGTATTAGGTCGAGGTCTTAGTGGGAGGGAAGTCTTGGGGGAAACACAGAACGCCAACCAATTCCGTGAAGAATAGGTTAGGTCGAACACTGGTGGGTGGGGAGAAGAGGGCAGGGCATGGGGGGTAAAGGAAGAACAGGGGAGAAGGGGGGGGGGACAAATTGACAGGGAATGATGGACGGGAACACGAAACACCAACTAATTAAAGCAAATGAAGTCAAGTCGATTTCTTGGGAGGTAGTGGGTAGGATCGAAGAAGTAAGTAGAAGAAGAGGAAGGAGGGGTAGTGAAGTAATAAACACCAGCACAGGATGGACCAAAAGAAAAAGAAAAACACGACACGCCAGCGAACTTCTTAGAAAAAAATAAAACAAAAAAGTACGGTTGAATCTTAAGGTCGAATAAGGTGGAACGACTGGACGCGGAGCACCTGGTGTCGAAGCTGCCAGGTGGAGCAACACACACCAACTAGGCCGGTCAGGTCGCCACTAACTAAAGCGGATAGTGCCAGGGCGCCACTCGAGAGGGTTGCCAGCCAGCGACGGATATCCAGGGAGCAGTAGGAGCGGTAGGATACACGGGAGGCAGGATCTGGCTATGAGGCAGGCAGGCGTGGGGGGGGGGGAGGTAGTGGTGGAACATATTGAAGGAGTAAATAGGGTTTATTTTTAAGGCATACACAGCTGGATTGGAGCATGGGAAGAAGTAACAGACCGGGAGTAAGATTCAAGTCACAAGGAACGGTAGGATACACGGGAGGCAGAAGTTGGCTATGAGGCAGGCTGGCGTGGGGTGGGGTAATAGTGCAGCATATATAAAGAACTAATGCGGTATATTTTGAAGGTATATGCAGTTGGACCGGAGCATGAGAAGAAGCAACAGACGGGGAGTAGAGCGCCAGAATCAAGTCACAGCGAGGGGACAGGATATACTTGTTGGTACGGCTGGATATGAGGCAGGTTGGCGTGGGGTGGGGTGGGGCAGTGGTGGAGTAGACTGAAAGAAAGGTTTATTCTGAAGGCAGAGAGAACTGGAGCTGAAGTGTTGGGCCATGACTGAAGTGTAGGAACTGAATTTGCAGGTGAGAGTGGGACATAGGTTAGAATTGGCTAAAAGGCGACTGGCGTGGGGTGGGGTGGGTAGTGGTAGACCAAACTGAAATGATTTTTTTTTTTTAAGGCAAAGAGAACAGGGCTACAGCAGGAAAGGAAGTGTTGGACCATTACACAAAAACAACACTTAAACAACACGTTTCTAACAGTTACCCTTATTCACCCCTTATACAACGAGAGAGGTTCTGAAAACTGTGAACTACCAGGCGGGAGCACGAAGGAAAAAAAGTCGCCATACAAATGGGGTTAAGTAAGAATAGGATAAGTCTGAGTTTCAATGCCTGAGGAAGGGGTGGGATGGCATGTAGGACAGCATTAAACACTTCGATACGACGACGTTGCAATTTATTCTTGCTATCTCCCGACAAACTTATTGACGTGAGAATTTTCGGGAAGGAGGAGCCAGATGAAGTCCTCTAACCTCTCATCCACTAGGGTTCTCTCCTAACCTGAATAAAATCGTCTGGCGGTAGCAAGAAGAAAAAAAAAATAACGTACTGGGGGTTGAAGGGGCCAGGATATGATGAGGTTGTGGATACTTCAGTGCCATTGCATGAAGAATTCCACTACAGTCTTCACAGGAGCTGAAGAGTTTATGCCGAAGAAGGCAGTGGAACGGCATACAGAACAGCATTTAGGCTAAGTCAGGACAGGACAGGATAAGGGGCTGAGGAGTACATGCAAGAGTTGGGAGTGGGATGGTTTGAAGCAGTGCATTTATGCCACGACAGGTTAAGTACGCGTAAGGTTGAAGAACACGGGCAAGATGGGGAATATGATGGAGTTAAAGCATATGAACACATCTTTGCATGCAGTTTTCATTTGCACCAAGGACGAGATTCACAGTGCTTGCAGAGTTCCAGCTCTGAATTTCGAGTTGCTTCTACTGTAAGTTTGTCTGTAATGAAAGCACTATGTAAGCTAGGAAAAGTCTGTAATCTGTAATGTAGGCTATGAGTGTATTTTTTAAGTCCCTTCGTCTCTCTGGCCTAGTTTGTTGTAGAATTTGCGTCCTTATGAAACGAAAAGGATAGGTCTGTCTAACTCTGAAGGGATAGGACAAATGTGAGGAAGATACGCAGGAAGGGATGAGTGTGATGACGTGAAAGACTGCACTAAAATCAGAATAGGATCGCGTGTGTGTGTATTCTTTTTTTTTTTTTTTTTTTTTTTTTGTCGAGGCCATTCTAGGATTACGATCCCAGGCAAACAGATACGCAAATAGTTTTAATACCTATCTAACCTTCGTATTACTCGTTCCTTGACCCCTGTATTTCCCTGACCTGACCTCAATATCCCTCTGACCTGAACTCTGTGTTACCCGTGACCTAACCTCAAAATCACTCTGACCTGACCTCCTTATTACCCATGACCTGACCTCTGTATTCCCCGTGACCTGACCTCTTATACCCGAGCCACAGGTCACTTGGCGTCTTGAAAGTGAACAATAATTTAAGAGGTGTGTCAAAAGGATGTATGTAACCTTTATTTTTTATTTCTACACGGCGATTTTCAGGATAGTTAGGTTAGGCTTGGTTAGATTAGGTTAGGTTAGATTTCTTCTCGTTAACCACATCCACACCCACAGCACCATCATAAACATTATTAATTCAATTCTTTTTACTACAGCTGCAACGAATACCACCACCAAAGCTACCTCTGCTACCACAGTTCCTCCCAGTATCACATTTTCTCCTACCACAATCACTATCCCAGCTTCAGCCACAACTACTACCACAATGTCTTTCACTACCACAATTCCATCTACAACCACAAATCCTTCTACCATAACAGTCACAACTCCAGCCACCACAACCACCACTGCTACCACAATGTCTCTCATTTCCACAATCCCACCACTACCACAGTTACCTCATACCACAACTCCTACCACCACAACCACCACTATTACCACAACTCCTATCACCACTATCCTCACTTCAGTCCTGGGGGCCCGGCCAATCTAATAAGCAGACGGTATAACACACACGCGATTCATGTCCCAGTGTTCGTCCACTTTTTTCTTCCAAGATACGGAACTACCACCTTTAATCCACCCCTCAGTCCACCTTACCCACCCATCCATCCATCCATTCATCCACCCTTTCTCCCCACCTTTTCCTTTCCCTTGTCCACTGAGTCACTTCTCTGTCTCTCTATTCCTTACACTTTTTTTCTTTAACTCTCTTCTCTGTTCTATGTTTCTCCTTTATTTTTTTCTACTGACTCACCCCTACTCTGCTTACTCACTCCTATGTACCCTTTTCATTTTTTTTTTTTTTTTTTACTGACCCATCCCTCTGTGTTCATTCCACTGATTCACTCCTCTGTTCCCTTTACCTTCCCGCCTTTTCACAAATAACTTCGTCCAATTTTCCTTCTTCCTTTTCCTCTGACTCATTCTTTTGTCCATCTTTTCCTTCCCCCTTTTTATTTTCCTTGTGATGCTTGTGCCTGTAACTTTCCTTCACCCTTTTCTTTCTTGGTAATACTTGCATTTGGGAGCATTTGTTTTATGGCAAATGTGCGGATCTGCTCTGGTTGCCCTCCAGTTTTCTCTCTGGTTTTGCTCACATATTGGTTTTTCAGCGTACCTTCTACCTCTTTCCATTTTTTACTCTCCTTTCCTTTTTAGTATTTGCATATGGACTTTTAAAATTTCTGAGCCATTTTCTTCTTAGTAGTACCCAAATGCCAATTTCTTTTTGGTTGGGGTAATTTCCGCTGTTTTTCTTTTTCTTTTCTTTTTTTCTCTCGTTATAACATTCCCGTGTGGGCATTTTTCTGTTTCTGTCTTTTCCAATTTTTTTCGTTGCTGATACTACTCAAATGCCTGATTTTTTGGAAGCTTCTGCCAATTCTTGACTCTTTCCTTTCCACGTATTCTTGGTAATTCTAGCATTTTTTTTTTTCTTTGCTAGGCTCTGACAATTTTCATTTTCTAATTTCCACTGGTAATACTGGTAATTTTTCTTAGAGTCACCTCCGTCCCTTAATTTTTCAGTCTTAGTATTAAATGCACGTGACTTTCTTTATTTTTTAGTAATCTCAGCTCTTTTCCTTTCCCCTTTCGTTCACGGCACTTCTTGCCCGTGAATTTATCAGTAAATTCGTGAATCATAGTACCTGGTTGTCCTCTGTCTCTAATATCGGCTGTAGAGAAGTCGTTACCAGACTTTCACAGCCAACGAAGATTTATTGTCCAGAGTTAAGAAGCACCTAGTTTTGTCAGCCTATATGAGTAACAGCGTCATCATGAATCCCCTCTCCTTTACATACATTCATACATACATACATACATACATATACATACATACAAACATATACAACTTATACATACATACATATTGCGTTCATATATACATACTTACACACACATATGCGGTACATACCTTATACTGTTTCTCTCACCACCTTCCCGGTTTTCCTCTTCTTCTCCCACAATGCGCAGTGCTATTCCAAGCTCCCTTACATACATATTCTCGCACGTTATCTCACTCCATCTCGTTCTTTTCTCTGGACCTGACCTCCTTCTCCTCCTCCTCCTCCTTCCACGGTGCGCAGTTATATCGTGAATTTACCGAGAGCGATTTTAGCCCCAAGAATCCCTACTCAGTAAGGAGCCCCCTCTTCTTCCCACCATCACCCTCTCTTACATACAAACTCATGCATACTCTCGCACTTCATACATGTCTCTCAACCTATAACTTCTCGATCACCCTCTCCTCCTTCCTCAGGGCAAAGTTTTATGCCACTCTCCCTTACATACCGTACATTCTCTCTCTCTCTCCCTCTCACTCTCTCTCTCTCTCTCTCCTCAGTCTCTCACCTAACATACTCTCCACCTCGTTCATCTCGGTCTCGGTCTCCTCCTCCTTCTCCCCCCACAATCCGTAGTTTTATTCCTGTACCCACTGAGCGTATTTTTAGCTGCAGAGAGCAAAGCTATTAGAGCGTCTGTCTGTCCCCGCCTGACTGACAGACTGGGTGGGTGGGTGGGTGTGAGTGGGTGGCGGTGTGGGTGGTGTTGGAGGCCGTCTGTGGTATATTCCTGGTTAGCTATTACTGCTATGGGATGCAAGTTTAGGACTGGCATTAACTACGTAGAATTCAGCGTCGAAATAATATCTAGCACTGCACTAATATGAACTTTATGATAATTTCTTTGTCCTAAAAGTAGTTTATGTAGTAATGGATGGGTATAAACTGTATAGAACTGCTTACCGTAAAAATATGCACTTTCAGATTAGTTTGAGCTAGTTTGATTTTAAGCTTTGCCATTCAAGTGTGTAGCATCGGACTGGTGTAAACTACGTAAATTGACTTCCCGGAATAATATGCATATTTTTTCCTGACTGCCAGAAAGCACATCGAAAACTCTGTCGTAAAAATATGCAGTTTCGGACTAGTTACAAGTTATTTAGGTTTCATGAATTTGCTACAATAATACGCTCTTTCGGACTGATTCGATGGTGTAAACTGATTATTAGTATTATTTTTCTTGTCGTAGTAATGTGTAGATTCTGACTGGTTGGATGCCATACTGTAAACCTCGTACAACTGTTGCCCTAAAGCTAACCAGCCTGGGAATTAGCCTACATAAACTACATATATAGAATATTCCATTAAAATGCACAGTGTCAGCTTGGACCCATGGTATAAATAGCGTGATACTGTTGTTCTGTAACTGAGTAGCTCCAGGTTGATTCCACGATATAAACTCTTAAAATTATTGCCTCCATAATGCACAGTTTCGAATCGTTATAAGCTGCTAGAAACTGTTGTATTGATGTGCAGTTTGAACTACGACATTCACTCTAAAAATAAGCAAGAACTCGACTGGGACCATGAAATAAACTGCTTTGGCTCCTCAATATAAACTGCGCTGTTGCTGTTGCCCTATAAATATGCAGTTCTGGATTAGACTCCTGCCTGTTGCTAAAAAAAAATGTTCTTTCCAATTAGACACCTGATATAAACGGCTCAAACATGCGGCTCTAAAAATACGTGGCATCGGACTGGACTGAGCTCCCTGGGTTTGGTTTCCTTGCTTCTGTTTTTGCTTCTTTTTTCCGCCTCTGTTAATGGATGATGATGATGATAACTGTGACGATGACGATGACGGTGACAGTGAAGATGATGATGATGGTGGTGATGAATATGATGATGATGATGATAATGATGATGACGATGACGATGATGATGATGAATATAACGATGATGATGATGATGATGATGATGATGATGATGACGATAATGATGATGACGATGACGATGATGATGATGATGATGATGCCAATGCCGATGCCGATGCCGATGATGATGATGATGATGATGATGATGATGATGATGATTTTACTTACTTATTTTTTATCTTTTATAGTAGACATGATCAACAAATCCTTAGAATATCGTAATAAAGATGGTCGTTATCAGTGCCCTAATGGTGGCATGAGAAAGTGTGTGTGTGGTACCATCTGTTGGAGCAGGGAAGACAAGTTAGTTGAACTGGAATTAATGGAAATGCCAGGGACAGTGACTGAAATGTGAGCGTGAGTGAATGGTAATGGGCGAAAGGGTGAAACGTAACTGAAGTAAGTGAAATAAGAGAGAATGCGAGTGACATGTGAAAGGGTGTGAGTGAAGTATAAGAGTGAGAAATTTGAGAGAATTAAATGAGAGAGTGAGAAATCTGAGCGAGTGGAATGTGACTGAAAAATCTGAGCGAATAGAATGGGTGAAAGAGCCGAAAGTAAATGAAGTACAGAGAATGGAGAAGTGAGTCAAGAGAAAGTATGAGGCTACAGAAGGGGAGCTGCAGCAAGTGGTCACAGGGTCCCATTGGATATGACTGGAGATTCCGTAACACCTCTTCCTTAGCGATTTATTTATCACATTACACCTCAGTATCCTCCTATATGTTACTGATGCAAACCCTGTCGATAGCAGAATTAAATAAAATACAAGAAAATGCGAAGATGACTATGCAAAATAAATCGCTAAGGAAGAGGTGTTACGAAGCCTCCTACACCAGCTAGAATAAGGCCCTAAGACCGAGGGGAAGAAGGTGGGGTTTTGGGCCTTACCACGCTAAGGCCTTAATCGGAAATCGTTCTAACGATAATTGTCCGGTTGTGCCGGTCGGGATAAAAATAAATAACACAAAATAAATAAATGGATAAATAAATAGATAAATAAATAATATATATATATATATATTTATACAGATACATATATATATATATATATATATATATATATATTTATATATATATATATATATATATATATACAGAGAGAGAGAGAGAGAGAGAGAGAGAGAGAGAGAGAGAGAGAGGAAAAAAAAAATAAATAAATAAGTAAACAGCTTCTTCGCTTGGCTTTTATCTGGACAAATCGTTTCTCACTGCGGTGGCTGAATCGGTAGAGAGGCGGCCTGCGGGTCCTAATGGACCCAGGATCGAATCCCGGCTGGGGCAGGGAACAGTTTAAGGATTTGAATTTCCTAAAGCAGACTTTCCTGATCTACCAGATGACCCGCCGACATGTCGTAAAAATACCCAAGCTAATACCAATACATCAGTCCTGTATGAGACAGCCCTAGCATGTATTCAATATGGACGGTGGGTGTTAGCGCCGAAGTAATGACATGTTGAGGTGTAGGAGGACTACTGGGCCTTGAGAAAGGTCATTGTCCCCAAGAAATAGGCCCTGAAGCCTTTGCCCAGAGTCGGACACGTAAATATATATATATATATATATATATATATATATATATATATATATATATATATATATATATATATATATATAATTTAAATCCATAAACATTCTCTCTCTCCCCCCCCTCTCTCTCTCTCTCTCTCTCTCTCATCATACCTACCTCCCTACCTGCCAACCTACCTACCTACCTACTTACCGAGTTACCTACCTATCTATCTATCAGACCATCTACGTGACAGACTGAGAGAGAAACGGCTTGTCCCAGAACGCGGCCTACTCAAACAGGGTGTCCTAATTTATATTCCGAGCCTCATGATGGGACAGATCGACGTCAGCATATATCTGATTCGGGCCTAAGGTGTGGAAAGGCCCGTGGAGGAGGCGAGAGGAGGAGAGGCGGTGTTCAACAGGGCGGATATTGGAGGAAAGAGCACGGATGTTGCAGAAATTGATAGAAAGTTGAAGGCAATGGTTCAGAATATTGTCACAAGAGTAGGGATTAAAGCTGGGGGGTTGGGGGCATTTATGGTTCTGCTCCCCCTCTCCCCTCCCTTTTTCTCCTTCTCCCTCCCTCTCCCCAGATTCACCCCACTCACCCTTCCCCTTCTACCTCATCTTTTCCCTCCTCCATTCCACCCCATCCCACACTCCCTGCTTCCCTTTCATTCTTCTCTCCTTCTCCTCCTCCTTCTTTTCCCTATTCCTTTACCTCTCCCGTTCCACCTCTCCCATCTTTCCTAACCCCTTC
>NC_137053.1:54692178-54694678 GCF_032717465.1 Coenobita brevimanus
ACACACACACACACACACACACACACACACACACACACACACACACACACACACTTCCAAAGCTATTAACTTGGAGATTCCTTATGCACATACAGCTTTGAAAACATGAGGTCGTAGGGAGAGGGAAAGATACTGCTATAAAGAGTCTGAGAGAAAATGGGTAGATAGACGGGTGCTACGTGCCTGCGCCTTCTCTTCCTCCCTTTTACGCCCTCCCTCTTCTTCATTTCTCCCTTAGTTCATTGTTCAGACAAGGTAGAGGAAATGAGGATGTGAGTGTAGGAATCAACTTTATATTTCACAGCACAGGCTCACAGAAAAAAAAAAAACCAGCTGATACAAAAAATGGCTATGAATTTAAAATGGTGATGTCAATGTCCGATAGATGATGAGGCTGAAGAGGTAAATATAAAAAGGAAGTTAATAGGAAGGAATATTTCACAAAAAGGAAAATCGTGGGTGTAACATGATGAGGAAATAGCACGTAAATGATAAACTGAATGGTAATAGGTAACACCAAGGGGAATATTAACAAGGAATATTCATTAGGATATTTAAGAAAAGAAACTCTCTCTCTCTCTCTCTCTCTCTCTCTCTCTCTCTCTCTCTCAATATCCTCGTAAGTTAAGGATAATCGGCCAATATGGTTTCTAGCACTTCATCCTTACTATAGTTCATTCGTTTCAGCTGACTATGATCTGTAACCTCTTTCAGCTCAGTAGAGGGTCAGGTATAGTAGGACTGCAGTATAAATTTGACTAGGAACCAAGGAGACTCATTCCTCATAACCAAGGATCATCGAAAGTCATACAACCATGGCTCAGTATTCAAGTTGTGGGAGTGGTCTTGTTTTGACAGGTGAAAATAAACAGAGTATAGTTTGTTTCTGCACACGTGATGTTAATTTTTCTCTTATATGTTACTTATGCTGTGTTGGTATTGGAAAGGTGTAATACTGAGGTGCCTTGTACAGAATAAATCGCTAAGAAAGAGGTGTTACGAAGCCTCCTGAGCTCACGAATATACGGGCTCAAGACAATGGTTCGTATTCTCGTCAGTAGAAGCTCCCTAGCACCTCTTCCTTGGCGACTTATTTTGGATACAGCTGGGTAATATCAATTTTTGTGTTACTTATGCTGGAAGTACTGATACTGGAATGATTTAAATGACAGAGGAGGAGAGTACGAAGTAATAAGCAGAATAAATCGCTTAGGAAGAGGTGTTAGGGAACTTCTTTAACCGAGGAGAATACGGGCAAAAGCTAACACCTTCACTACGATGACATCCATAAGGAAATATCTACAGGAACAAGATTGTCCGCCAGTTACTCACTAAAGATTTTTGGAAACTACTGCTCAAATCCAGCAGAATACTACGCTCCTGCATCTGGTACGTTATATTTGCTTATCTTTGCTTGGTTAGCGTAATATTATCCGGCTTAGGAGAGAGACAGTTAGTTGGAGGGGTTAAATCCAGCCTTCGTTAACTCCTTCAGTATTAGGAGGCTGTCTTAGGTTAAAAAAAATAGTAACATTAAAACAGATGACATACGAGTGAAGTGGTCCAGGCGTAATACGTAAAAAATAAAAGATAGAAAAAGATAAAAGATAAAGGCAGAAAATGATAAAAGGTAAAGAAAAAAAAAGACCCAATGAAGATGTGTTATGAACTCTCTTGTCAACGAGAATATGACTTATATATACCGATAGATAGACAGAAGACGATAGATGTAATGGTTATAGGGGACGTCGGACGCGGATTCGTAAGTGGAAAAATGAGCGTTAGTTACGAGAAATCTTAAGTGAGGACGGGTGACTGTCTATAGGCTTAGTTAAGATTACTGTGTACGTTATGGATGTTGTTAGTGATTGTGGTGGTGAGAATGATGATGATGGTTATTACTATTATCATCGCCAGAATCAGTATCATTACTGTTACAAGTGTGGACATCATCATTATCATCACCATCATCATCACTATTACTGCCATCTCTGTCATCACCACCATCATCATTACTGTCATTTCTATCACCATCATCATCATCATCATCATCATCATCATCATTTTTATTATTTGTCATCACTGCCGTCATCAATATCATCATCATTATCATCATCATCATCATCATCAACTTAGTCTCCCAGCTGCAAAGAAACGTGACGATCAAAACCCCAATCATTTTTATCTGTCCCCGATCACAGGAAGAAGAAGGAGGTCCCCCCATTCCAATCTGCGACCCTTCCACGTCATACGAGTTACGACGCTGTTTGCATTTCAAGTGATGGAGGGTCGGCCGTGTTATCCCATCGCTAAGACAAGGAGTGGGAAATTTCTGCTTCCCTTTCTCGTTCCTTTTCGTTGTTTATGGCTCGCGGGGAATACGTGGGTTTTTTTGTGTGTGTGTGTGTGTGTGTGTGTGTGTGTGTGTGTGTGTGTGTGTGTGTGTGTGTGTGTGTGTGTGTGTGTGTGTGTGTGTGTGTGTGTGAAGAGATGGCTGCTT
>NC_137053.1:54699678-54702178 GCF_032717465.1 Coenobita brevimanus
AAAACTCTCTACCCCACACATTCAGCTTACTCCTTACTCCACACATTCAGCTTACTCTCAACCCACACATTCAGCTTACTCTCAACCCACACATTCAGCTTACTCTCAACCCACACATTCAGCTTACTCTCTACCCTACACAGTCATCTTACTCGGTTTAGGGAAGGCCTCTCGCACAGAAGGGGTTTAATTCATACAGCCTGAAATACCCCCAGTATTATTAACAAAATGAAAAAGAAAAAGAAAATTGAATCTATAATATTGAAGGTATGAAAATCCGCACATGAAATTTGGCTTAGTCGCATTAGTCATCAGATTATGCTTCTTTTTTTGTTACTCTCTAGGGGGAGGGGGAGGGGTAATTATGGAGGGAGGAGAAGAATGTTGGGGAGGCCGGGGAAATCTTAAGGGGGATGAGGAAAACTGGGGGAGGGGGAAAACTTGGAGGGGTTGGGGAAAGGTGGGAAAAGTAAAAAAATGAGATTAGGGGAAAGTTTAGGGAGCAGGTAAATGTGGATGAGGGGAGAAGATCAGGGGTGAGGGGAGAAGTGGATGAGGGGAGAGATGAGGGTAGGGGAAAGCTTGGGAGAGGCTTGAGGAAATTTCAGAGTAGAGGGAAGAGAAACGGAAAGCTTTACGGGGGTCAGGGGGTGAGGCGATGTGGAGGAGAAGAGGGGGGATGGGAAAATGTTATTGGAGGGGAGAAGGGGGGGGGAAGGAATGTTTGGGGAGGCAGGGGAAACTTTCACTGGGGTGGGGGGCGACGAGGGGGGCTGGTCGCGGATTTGATAAGGCCGAGGGAACGATTATGCAGACGAGGGACGAAAACTTGAGGCCTTATTCGGGTAAACGAAGAGATAGGGGAAGGGGGAGGGTTGAGGGGGGAAGGGGGAGGGTTGAGAGGGGAAGGGGAGGCTTGAGGGGGGAAAGGGGGAGGGTTGAAGGGGGAAGGAGGAGGGTTGAGGGGAAGGAGGAGATGGAGGAAAGGGGAAGCGGGAGACGGGCGAATGAGGAAGATGGATATAAGGATGAGGAAGAAGGGAGTGGAAGGAGTGAAAGAAATGGGATGGAGAGATGTGACAAAACGGACGGGATAAAAAGAAGGACTGGAAGGGGAAGGTGGGAAGCCGTAAGGGGAGACTGGTGAAAAGGAAGATATGATGGGGAGGTGGAGGTAGTGAGGGTGGAAGGCCGTCGGGAGAGTGGAGGAAATGAATAGGGGAGATGAAGGAAGGGGGAAAGGGAGAGAAGGGAGGGTAGGGAGGCAGTGGCGAAAGATTGAGGAGAGTGGACGAGAATAGGGGGGAATGGAGAAGTGGGGATGTGAAGAAGGGGTGAATGAAGGAGGAAGTGAAGAAGGAGAAAATGGAAGAGAGTGGAGGCAGAGAAAATGGAAGAGAGGAAGAGAAGTATGGAAGACAGAAAGCCGTAAAAGAGCGGAAGAAGCATGTGGGGAGGTGGTGGTAGGGAGGTAGACAGGGGGGAAGTTTATTGGGGGTATATGTAAGGGGGGAATGGGTGGGGAAAGGGTGCATGAGAGGGGAGGAGGGAAAGGAAGTGGACATACATAAAGGACGGAAGTATAGAAGGGGAAATAAGTGTCTGTGGAGGCAGGAGGAGGGTGTTTATGTGTGAGGGGTGGCGAGTGTATGTAAGGAAGCAAGTGCATGTGGAAGGGTGAGTGTATGTGGGATTAGAGGAGTGTATGTGGGGGAGGGAAGTGTATGAGGGGGAGACAGGAATATATGAGGAGGAGGGGAGTGCATGTGGCGAAGGGGAATGTACGTGGGGGAAGGGAAGTGTATGTGAGAGGGAGGGGGTGAATGTGCTTTGGGGGGGCTGAGAGGCATCAACTGAGCGAGGGTAAGGAGGTATGCAGTATATTGGATGGATATGAAGAGGAGGTGGAAAGTGATGGAGGAGGATGAGAGGATGGATGGAGATAGATCCGAGAAGGCAGACAGACTGAGATAGAAAAAGAAATAGAGACAGATAAAGAAATACAGAACAGACTTACAAATAGATTAATAGATAGACGGACCGATGGGTGGATGGGGTGATTATTAAACTGGATGGAAGGAAAGACAAAAAATAAATAAGAGAGCCAGATAATAATTACAGGAAAAGAAACGGACGGAAGGAAAAAGAAACGAGGAAAGGGAAAAGGAAAAGACCAAAGGAAAGAGAAGAGGAAAGGAAGAACAAAGAAACTATGGAATTTAAGGAAGGATGGAAACGAAGAAAGGAAAAAGTAAAAAATAATCAAAAGAAAGAAAGAAGGAGCACGGAAAGAAAGTAATGAAGGAACGACGGAGAGAGAGAGAGAGAGAGAGAGAGAGCGAGAGAGAGAGAGAGAGAGAGAGAGAGAGAGAGAGAGAGAGAGAGAGAGAGATAAGAGGTTAAGATAGGAACCAGCTAGGACGCACTTAAACTAAAAGAAGATATAAAACATAAGGAACAATAGAAAAAAGGAGAGTAGATTTGAATAATATAGAAGATA
>NC_137053.1:54707178-54772178 GCF_032717465.1 Coenobita brevimanus
ACCGGATTTAAGTATGTTAAAAATGCCGTAATAAATACCCTACCTATAGTTCGTCCATCCTAACTTGGTGGAGCTTTTCGTCCTTTTGCAGCTTACTTCCCTCGTCTCAATGGCAGAATAAGACGATACAATGGCTGTACATCCTTTCCATTCTGCTTCTTCGTGACTAGGACCATACTGTACCGTTCATCTCGTGCTATAGCCCAGCATTCATGATGGAGATGGCAGTTTCAAGTAAAGGGAAACAGAATATAATGAATTAATATTAGGATTTTCACAAACCTGGGAGGAAAAATGCATCTATCTATCTATTGCCAGACGCCTTAATACCGTAAGGAGTGGCCACAGACAAACTGCCTCCATGTCGCCCTGTCCCTCGCCATTTCACTGCCCTGCTCGCAGCTCACACATCAACAAAAATACATCAACTTGTCTAAATACCAGCCCATGTAGTTCAGTAATACCTGAGAGCCACGGGACTGTGAATGATAATATTGTGTAGTCTGAACAACAGAGTAATTAGCGTAAAAATACTGGCACCACAATTGGGACTTTTTATCGTATGTATTTAAATCAATCCACGTAATATCCACTGTGGGAGCAAACCATATCCTCGGAGGGAGAGTGACAGCCAGTATTTTGTCCTTCCTCATGCCGACCAAGTATTTAATCAGACATGTGTGTTTATAATGAGAAAAGAGTATGCTTATCTTTTCAAGCAAGTGACGTATATTATTGTTTCCTCTTGCTCCACACATTTTTTTTTTTTAAGTTTAGTTTTGGAGAGATTTTTCGGAGTGGAGAGGTCAGTGAAGGCAGTGTATAATCCTTTCAGTTCAAAAACTCTTAAGGTGAATAAAAGTGTCTGGTGATAGCAAGAATAGAATATGAAAATACATCAAAGGTCACAGGGCTGTATTGGCTAGGTCTGTGAGTGCTAAGGTCTGATGGATATACACAATGAGTATGAACTGCCTCGGTGCTAACATACTCTAACATTTTCCCACCTGCACCCACTTTAAGCCTTCGACGATAGACTATCAGACTGTCGGTGGATACTTATTCTATTAACCATTGCAAATATAATCCTTCTTAACTCCCAAACACGAAAGGATTAAATTTTTCTAAGCATCTAGCCTTAATCTCTATGCTTGTCTATGCCTAAAACATCTAAATTAGCTAAAACAACGCTAACACGCTAAAACACAATCGACAAAAACCTGATTTCTCCATATTATTCTTTCTTCTTCTGGAACATAACGCCAACACGCTAAAACACAATTCAGTTAAAAAAACGATTTCTCCTTATTATTCTTGCTTCTTCTTTTTCTTCTTCTTCTTAAAGAGTTCTAGCAAACAGTAAAACTGATCAGCATTTTCTTTTCACAGAGGAATTTTATTCTCCACTGGGTCGGAAGCACTGTAGATATTGCCCGAAACTGATCGAAGGTAACAGGTCGGGAATAAGTCAATTTCTTTATTGGATTTGACCAAACTTAGTAAAAGGGTAAAGGGTAAACAAAGGGTGAAGTGTTAAAATTTTGAGAATAATCGAACAAAACGTAAAGTCACAGGACAGTGTCAAACTTTCGGCCTTAAAAACCGGCCATAAATTGAATTATTCAGTTTTTAAAAAAATATGAAAAAGGTCAAGGTCTCAGGGCAAGGCCAACTTTAACAATTTTGATCCTGTTTGAGCCAAACTTAGTGAAGGGGTTCAGAGTCAGGCAAGGTTGAATTATTTCAAATATGCGAACAATCGGTTAAAGGTCAAGTTTACAGAACTATGTCAAAGTTTCGGGCATTGTCCGAACGTGAGCCGTGGACGCATCGATCCCGCAGTGCTCCTTCTAGTTATTTTTCCAGAAAAATTTAATTCAGTTGAAGAGAGACTTCTCGAGCTGGAGCGGGACATTCAGAGCCTTCATTAATTGTTTCACTGCTATGAAGCTCTTAAGATGAAAAGCTTACAAAAACCTTCTGAGTTTTCTTACCAAGGGGCTTTAAAAATCAGTAAAACAAGTATAAGAAACATATGATAAAATGTGTGAAGATGTAGGGATGGCAATGCGCAAAAAAAAAAGAAAAAAAAAAAAACGGGAAGAAGGTCGAGACAGGAAAAACGACATGTAATCCCAACCCTACTTTTTTTTTTTTTTACTCCAGCACGTGTCATAATGGTGTAGGAAAGGTGTACCAGAAAAGTTTCATGGTAAAGGAATTACTGCAGTAGTAGCCAAGCATGCAGTACACAAACCTATGCAAAAAAAATAAATAAGGAGGTTGGGATGGGATAACATGTTTTTCCTGTCTCGACCTTGTTCCTGCGTTCTTTGAAGCAGTGCCGTCCCTATTTCGTATATTTTATTATGTGTTTTCTTTATACACATTATAACTATACAATATTATCTAGTTTTAATTTAAAATATATTTCTTTGTGAACCAATAACAGAAAATGCTGAGTTATTTTAAAAGACTATGCAACACTTTTTCTCTAGCGAATAAAATCTGATAAAAGCCGGATAAAATACCCAGGTGTACCGATCGTAAGGAAAGGATTAAATGTTCACCAAGACTGGAACTGAACCCAGCCTCATGGTACCTATGATCGGATATGGAAGACGACACTCTCATGGTCGCCTTCATAAATATGCCTAGATTTTCCTTCACATAATATTAACCAAATGCAAAAATTATATACATCTCCCCGCATCTCCAATCTCCATTTCAGATGCAAATTTCCTGTCTTCTCGTATACTGAGCATTAAGTTGAACTGTTTGAGTCTTTTATCCCAGATTATCTTATTTTTGTTTTTTCTTGGAAAGAACAATTTTCGGACTTCTGGCCTTTGATTCCTTCTTTATTCTATTAAAAAAATACTTAGGTTGAATTTCTCGAGCTTTCACAGACAGAACAAAAGCTCTAAATAACAGTCTCAATACAAATCTAAATTTCTTATGCTCCGACAGCCCGAACTATACCTATAAATATCAAGTTCCTCGTACATGCCCCAACTTCCATAGCCAAGAATGCGGCCTTATGGGGGTTGCATGCAGGAATCTTGTCCCTGTCGATGCTGCCTTGTTTGCTAATATTCTTAAAATGTAGTTCACGCTCGAATCCCTTTTTTAATGCATAGACTTGATCCAGAGAAAGGAGAGAAAAGTGTGTTGGTTCTATTTGTCGAGGCAAATATTAACAGGATTCGGTATCAGATAACAGGTAGACCGACAGACAGATAGATAATGGGTATATGGGCTGACAGAAAGACAGATAGACAGGTAGATAGATAGATAGATAGATGGACAGACAGACAGACAGATAGACGGACGGACAGAGATAGACAGATAGAGACAGACAGACTGATGGATAGATAGTATGAACCAAGAAACGTGTCAGACCTGGAGATCATTTCACCCCCTTCAGCACTGTGAAGTTATATTGCAGTTATTCTTGCTGTTGCCTACTGAATATACAGAACTTAGGAAATCACCCTTGTAGTAGAGGGATCACTGAAGGCTGTAAAGCGTCCCATTCAGATCAAAAAGTCTTCCCTAAGCCAAATACAAGCGTCGTAGAGATAGTAAAATTTTAATAATAATGCATCACCGTACTGAAGGGGTAAAGTCATCACTCTTCCATAAAAGGCCTCCATATATCGGGTATCACAAATGCATTAAACCACTGATAAGGGCAAAAATCTTACAGTCACCAGACGATTTTATTCCTAGCTTTAAAGATGCCTGTCGACGCCTAACCTCCTCAGTCCGATAATGTTTTCTCGATTTTGTTCTTGCTACCTCCAGACGTTTTTATTCAGCTTAGGAATAACTTTTCAAACTGGAGGATGTTTACGATAATCAAGCGTCCTCTCCGAAAGCTTAAAAAAATCGTCTGGTGGTAGCCTGATGAAAACAATTACGTCATGGGATTGAGGGGGTTAAAGGTAGTTGCCTAATCCTCAGATAGAAATCTTATCTCAATTTTGCTTCCGACAGACGATTTTATTTAGTCTCATCTTGGCTTGTGTTCGCTTGAATTAACCACTTCTGTACAAAGGCGAAGCTTATCTTGCTATCTTCAAATGATATTATTCAGGCGAGACGTTTCAAGCCGTAGGAATCTCTTCAACCAGAGAATGTGCTATTTATTTTATCCCTGCCCTCCTCACATGATTATATTCACCTTTGGAGAGACATCGAACTTAAGGGGTTAGATGTGGCCTTGAGTACTTCCTTCAGGTCTGTACTCTTTTCACTCTAACTTGGTCTAAAACTGCCATATCTCCACTTATATACTCTGTTTTAATAATAGACTAACACTAGAATAAGATGCCAATCACGAATAAGTGCTAAGGAAAGCATGAAGAGCTGTACTACCGTCTTTTTCTGCCACTGGGCTACATGAAATAAACTGCACAAAGAAGAAAATGGGAATAAGTTTACATGAAAGAACTATAGAGATCTTTCCCATGAAATAATGTCTTTAACAGCCATAATAATAATAATAATAATAATAATAATAATAATAATAATAATAAAACGCTATCATAGTGAACGAGTTATTCCTTCCCTCCTACGCCAAAGAAATTCCTTAAGTAGTGGCAAGAATAATCTAATAAATCTAGGTCTCCACAGTGAAGGAGTTGAAATAAGCCCCGTCAAAATTTCCCGAGGCTTGGTACATATCATCATCATCATCATCAACATCATCATCACCATCATTATCACCATCATCATCTTCATCATCATATCAGCAGCATTATCAACACTACCATCATCATCCTCACCATCCTCACCCTCCTTCCCACTTAAGGATGGGATAAGGTACAATACACCCTGCACAATATACCATACATCCACACCTAAGCTCATGAATAATACATACATAAGCGCCGAAGCCACAAGGGTAATACGGAGCTGGGAACAGTGAATGAATAATAATGCATAACAAAACGAATACGCGCCTACATTCATGAATAAAGACATTTCCCCGCTTTACTACGATATTATCTTTCTTTTTTAGCTTTTACTTGTGTTATTAGTAGACGATTTTATTCAGCTTAGGGGATTTTTAAAGTTGGGTGGGTTAAATAAAGCCTTCATTAATCCTTCAATACAAGAGGTCTTTCTGTACTAAGTAAAATCGTCTGGGGATGGCAAAAATATACCACAAGGGAAGTCCTCGTAGTGAAGATATCAAGTGCTGAAGTCAAAGAGGTGATATGGCGCTAGGAACAAGATATCTGAATTACTGTACACTGAACATATTCATGTCCGAATACACAGGCAAGCGCAGAAGCCACGGAGATTATGCGGGGCTAAAATAATAATAATAATAATAATAATAATAATAATAATAATAATAATAATAATAATAATAACTAATAATAATAATAAAGCCCACATTTTCATTGTTTAATACACATGTAAGACGTATTTTTTCACCCTTGTCCAGGTTTTTTCCTTACGATAGTCACTCTTGCTTAGTACTAATTTTTGTTATAATTTTGCTGTCTCCAAGTAATTTTATTCAGGCTGGGATATACTTTTGGAGCTTGAGGGTTACGTACAGCCTTCATTAAATATTTCATTTGGGATAACATCAGTAACAACAACAGCAACAATAACAACAATAAAAACGACAACAAAACGACAACAATGAAGTGTTCTCCCAAGCGGAATGAAATTATGTTATAAGGCAAAAGAAGCTAAGCGCGGAAGCCAAAGAGATGATACGGAGGGAAATAACAATCCCTTATGTTGGGGTATATAGAATGGTGGAAAGGGAGTGAAGGGAGGGGAATAGGAAGAAGGAGGGGGGATACGAAGAAAGAAGGGGGCTAGGAAGAAGGAGGAGGGGATAGGAAGAAGGAGGGAGGATAGGAAGAAGGAGGAGGGGATAGGAAGAAGGAGGGGGGATAGGAAGAAGGAAGGGGGGGTAAGAAGAAGGAAGGGGGGAGAGGGGAGGGGGCCTTGTGGATCTGACCTTTGACCTATCATATTCAGTAATGACATTATGATATCCTAGGCAAACAAATATGCATTCTTGTCACGGTAGTTTGTGTGTGTGTGTGTGTGTGTGTGTGTGTGTGTGTGTGTGTGTGTGTGTGTGTGTGTGAAGATCTGGAAGGGAGGGACCACCGGACGATTTTACACAGGTGAGAGGAATCTTAAACGAATCCAAAGGACGTAATACATAATCTATTCTGGAAAACTTCGTACGATTTTACACAAGTCAGAGGAGATCTTTCGAAGTCTATCACTCAATCTTTAGCCAGGCGCCTTAATTCCGGAAGAGGTAACAGTAAAAAAATCCCCTCCATGTCAATCTGTCCCCTGCTATCAGACTGCCCATTCTCCAACTCATACCCCTGTCACTCATATATCTCTCCCCTCCAACGCTCCTTCTAATGCTGAAATTAGCGGAGACCTTTAATTTACCTTACTAAGCCCAGACGATTAGAACATGGTATTAGTCACGAAGAGGAACTAGAATATGGTATTAGTCACGAAGAGGAACTAGAATATGGTATTAGTCACGAAGAGGAACTAGAATATGGTATTAGTCACGAAGAGGAACTAGAATATGGTATCAGTCACGAAGAGGTGCATTGGATGGAATTTACAACTGTTGCATTATCTTATTCTGCCACTGACCTACATGAAATAAACTGCAAAAAGACGAAAATTTGGGCAAGAAGGAAAAAAAATACGACAAACTGAGTCCACCAGTCTGACCGGCACCGAGGAAAAGGGGAATCTTGGAGAAATTTTACACACCGCTGATAGACAGACCGGAGATCGATGCCTTTCCACAGGGTCTGTCCAACTTCCTGATTCGGGCAGAGATAACCGGACGGGCCGAGAAAGAGACGCAATTTGGAGCGGGCCGAGTCGAATCCTGTAAAGCCGGAACACGAGGGGGGTTGGGGATGGGGGAGGGGATGGGGAGAGGAAGCGGAAGGGGGAGGGGATGGGGAGGGGAAGGGGAGAGGAAGCGGAAAGAGGAGGGGGAGGGGGTGGGGGTCCAGTATCACGGAACACGCAACACTTAAGTATGATGCATGTTTGTGTTGCGTGCAGTATTTTAGAATGTTCGAGCTTCAAGATATATGGTACTTTAGAATGCTAGATTTTCAAGATAAACAGCACTTACGAATACCGCACTTCAAAACACCCAGCCTTAAGATGCATAACACTTCAGAATACCCCAGACTTTAAGATACATGACATACTTTAAAATCTTAAGGGTTTATGGAGGGGGTAACACTAAGGTGATACAGTCCTAGGTACATGGACCACTTTGAATGACTTCTGGGTAAGGACACAAGCGACTTTGAACATTCATATATTACACAACACTTTATTATTTTCCGGTTTTATGAAGCAGGCAATTCTCTTCGATGATACACGTTTAAGACACCTATGGCACTTTAGGGTTTGTAGATTTAAGATATATAAACACGAAAGGGCGCTGTGGGTTTGAGACATACTTAAGACTTTAGGACACTGCAGGTTTACGACACATGCATCACTTTAGAATCTTGCAGGGTTTTGATAAAAGGAATACTTTAGAACACAATATGATTAAGATACATCCAACACTACAACACCACGGGCTTAAAATACACACAGTAAATCAGAATGCTATCGGTTTAAGATATACGCTATGTAACACTTTTAGGACGATACAAGTTTAGGATACATGTTTTATAATACTGAAGGTTTAAGATTCATACAATACCACAGGAACATACGGGCAACATTTACGTTTACCCCAGTTTTAATAACCTATGTGTCAGACTCACCAAGGTGTACTAATCACCATAGACTTCCCTGCCAATATTAGGCAATAGAAATACACAAAACTCTTCCATTATTATAAACACACAAGCCTTCACATTCCTCCATTTTAAGTAAACACACAAGCCTTTACATTGCCCCAATTTTTAGTAAATACACAAGACTAAATTCCTTCAGTTTCATATACCTAGCAGCACAGACTTCCAATTTAAGTAAACATAAAAAAGTTCTGCATTCTCCCAGTTTTAGTAAGCATACAATCCTCATATTCCTCCAGTTATACGGAAAGTAAACACTCCAAACCCTTCCAACTTTAGTAAATGCAAAGGAATCTACATATCCCCAGTTCCAGTAAACACTTTGAACTTTCTATCCCTCCAGTTTCAATAATTACACAAGAACTTCTCACTCCCCTAAAAGACGGTCCAAATATTCTCAGCCTTAGTAAATACAGCAGACCTTCCTTTAATCCAATTTTTACGTAACACGAACACTGCAAGCCTGTCCAATTTCAGCAGGAACACACACAACTTTACATTCCTCCAATTTCGAGGAACATGCAACACCCCTGGAACTCCCATATTTGTCCTGTTACGGCGCAGACAGGGAGGCGTGAGAGGGAAAAAGAGAATAAAGAGGTAATGGAACACTATTCGACTTTTCCAATTTTACGGCAGCACGCAATGACGCAACACTACACAATCTTACAGTCTTACGGAGCACGCCACCGGATAGAGTCTGTCTGTCTGTCTGTCTGTCTCTGTCTCTGTCTCTCTCTGTCTCTGTCTGTCTGTCTGTCTGTCTGTCTCTCTGTCTCTGTCTCTGTCTGTCTGTCTGTCTGTCTCTCTCTCTCTCACTCTCTCTCTCCCTCTTTTACATGGTGAGAAGAGGTAGGAATAGAAAAAAAAGTACGTAAAGATGAAGGGACACGTGAGAAACAAGGGAGGAAGGGGGAGGGGAAAAGGCGTGGGAGAAAGGATGAGGGAAAAAGAAAGCAAGGGGGAGAGGGTATAAAAGGAGGGGGGGGGGAGTGTTGAGAGGAGACGGGAGGTGATGAAGAGAGGGATGAAGAAGAAAAAGGTGTAAGGATGAGGGATAGAAGAAAAAGAAAAGATGGACGGAAAAAGGAAGTGGGTGGAAGGGAAATGGAAGAAAGGAGTAAGAAGCACAAAAGGGGAGACGAGGGGAAGATGGAGGTGAAAAATGGAGGTGGAAAGCAACGGGGAATGGAGGAGGGAGAAAAAAGTGGAGGAGGAGGAGGGAGAAAAAAGTGGAGGGAGGAGGTAGCAGAGAAAAGCAGACGGAAACGACTAGAGAGGGAAAAAAAAAAGAAGGAAAGAAGCAAGAACGGAATTAGAGAACTGGGAGGAAGAGAAATTGCTGGGGGTAAAGAAAGGAGGGAAGACAGAGAGGAAAAATTAGAAGGGAGAGGGAACAGGGGAGGAAGAAGGGAAGGGAGTAGGAAAAAAGGGAGGGAGAGGGAGAAGTAAATGAAGGGGGGGAGGAGAGAGAGGAAGAAAAAGAGAGGATTAGAAGGGAGGTAAGATGGAGAACAGTTACAATAGTGAGGGGAAGAGAAAGGAGAAATAGGAGGAAGAATTAGAAAAAAAAAAGGATGAAAAGGGAGGAGGGGAGAGAAAAGGAAGAGGGAGGGAGGAAATATGGAAGAAGAAAGGTAGAAAGTAGAAAAGAGTCAAGCAGGAAGAGGAGAAGATAGAGGAGAAGAAATGGAATGGAGAGGGGAAAAGAAGACTCCCACGTGTTTTCAAGACCATAAACACACATAGTCTATTCTTCCTTCAGCACAAAATCCCCACTAAAAATACATTCACGACACCGGAAGCGGCTTAGCTGGGACCTATTTCTGCACGACCCAAGCATTTATTTTTACGGTACTCAGGATTTATTTTTGCAGTACTGTTTTTTTGGGCGGTACTAATTTTTTTTTTTGTGGTACCAGCGATTTCTTTTTGCGGTACTCATGATTCAATTTTTGCGGTACTCATGATTCAATTTTTGCGGTACTCATGATTCAATTTTTGCGGTACTCATGATTCAATTTTTGCGGTACTCATGATTCAATTTTTGCGGTACTCATGTTCTTTTTTTGTGGTGCTCATGATTTATTTTTGCGATACGATTTTTTTTGCGGTTTTCATGATTCATTTTCTGCGGTACTCATGATTTACTTTTTGTAATACTTTTTTTTTTTTTTGTGGTACCCGATATGTCATTATTCGTCAAGACCTTAAGACTTGTTTTTGCAGTATATGCAGCACCAGTTACGTGTATATTTGCAGTGCTAATTATACATATTTGCGGCACCGGAATTATATTCTTACAATGTAACCGGCTTGAACACGCCACACACAGACGGGCAGCTGTACTGTACACGCTCAGGATATATATTGTGGGTCCTAAATGCCACTGAACCGTAGAGTCGAATAACACTTTAACAACTGGTCCTCTATCGGCTGAAACTCGTTTGTCAGAAACGACTGAAATGGAAAAAAAAAAAACCATCGCAGTGTTGTAGAAATATATAAAAGACCCAGTTGTACCGAAGTACAAATAAAAGTGACCCTAACGTTTTAAGGCTGAAATTAAAAAGATCCGATCGTGGAGAATATTATATATATATATATATATATATATATATATATATATATATATATATATATATATATATATATATATATATATATATATATATATATGTACGTATACTGAAGAATTAATACAGAACGACCTTATCGTACAGATAAAACGACCTCAAGGTACTGAAGTAAGGATAAAAAGATTTCTTCCGACTGAAGAAGAAATCCCCCAAAATATCTAAGGATATAGAAGTTGAAATAAAAGACATCCATCGTAATGGAGTAGAAATTGAAAATAAAGACTCAATCTCAGAGAAATATAAATACAAAAAGACTCATGATTCAGAAGTGGAAAGACCAGAGGCAGCCCCCTTACGCAACCCCGAGGAGAGTTGGCCCCCGGTTGGTATAAAAACCCAGGGAAGTTTTATTTTACACCCTACACTTGGCCAACTTTTAGCCCAGTTTCCCCGCCAGGTGTCACACTCCTCACCCCACCCACTTCTCAGTCCCCCCCCCTCTCGTTCCACCCTCTATCCCTTTCTCTCCTTTTCTACACTTTCCCTCCCTCCCTCCCTCCATCCCTTTTCTGGCCGGTCGGACTCGGATATTTTATTTGTTCATCCAACAGCACAGTTACGGCCCTGTATGTAACTTCCATTGTTGGGTGTTACGTTCAAGGGGAAAACTGGGAATTAACAGAAACTGACTGTATGCCTTTATGGCTCTCGTTCAGTCGATGGACAGTAATGCTAAGGTTCTTCCATTTTCTTCCTCCCTCTACCCGATGCATACTCCCTCCCCGTACCCTTCCCTCACTCCTGTACAAAGGCCCCCTTCCCCTACCCCTCTCTTTCAAATAAACACTCTCCCTCCTCACTTTTCCTACAAATACTCCCCACCCTACCCACTTAACAACCCCCTCCCTGCCCCCTCATCTCCCATTTTTTCGCTCCTTCTCTCCTCTCCTTCCCAGCATACGCCGTCTCTCCTTTATTTCCACACCATAATCTACCACATTTCTCAGTCCTATCTTCCCCTCCCTCCCCTACTACCTTTTTTTTTTTAACTCCACACCATCTTCTACTAAACTTCTCACATCCATCTACCCCTCCCTCCACCTTTCCTTCTCTTTCCCGCGGATCCCTACTTATTTTTCCCTACCCCAGCACACATCTACGTTCTTCACCTCGCACCCCACACACTTCTCAAACCCACCTCCCCTTCCCCTACTCTTCCCACCTCTTTGCCACGCATGCAGTCCCCCCTTCCCCTTCCCCTCACACTTCCCCTTCCTTTCTCTTCGCCCATCCCTCATTTAATCCACTTCTCAGGCCAGTCCCCTCCCCCACGATCTTCCTTCCTACACTTCCTCGCCTTACATATAGACGTTTCATCCCCCTCCCCTTAGCATACATTTCCTCTTTCTTACACAAACACACACCTCCCCCTCCACCTACAGACATTCCCCCCTCCAACTTCTTTCAGTGAGGGGGATAACATTATTAATTTTTTCCTGTCTATGTATTTGATTTTATTCTCTCTCTACTCTCTCTCTCTCTCATCACGGCACCCTCCTTCACCGCCTCCTTCGTCCCTTCAGGCGCGGCGGAAGCGTTTTTACACCCGAAGTTATAATCAATGGACGGCGAGGACCAAGGAGAGGGAATCAGGAGCCGTGCACGCAAGCGATCGTAAAAAGTGAGAGAGAGAGAGAGAGGGAGAGAGAGAGAGAGAGAGAGAGAGAGAGAGAGAGAGAGAGAGAGAGAGAGAGAGAGAGAGAGAGAGAGAGAGAGAGAATAGGGAGTTGCAAGGAAAAGTAAAACCTCAAAAGATCATACGACTCATTCTTCCGAGGAGGTATATGGGGAGAGAGAGAGAGAGAGAGAAACAACTTCGTGGGATCTACTTACAGACTCAGCCAGAAAAGAAGGCGGTATACATTATCCCTTTCCAATACAGGGTGTGTCAAAAAATAAGGAGTTAGGTACAAGAAAGGGTCCTTAAATTATCGATTACTTTCCGTTCACGATCTCATGCATGAAGAATTTTTGAATTGATGGTGTCTTTTTTACCTATAACAGATTTCGAATTTGAGGGGTCTGGAGTTTATAGTCTGGAGTATGCGATAGATAGATAATGCAGTTTGAGATAGATACTGCATTAAGTGAGAGGTAAATACAGAACGATATAAGTTAGATTGTGTAGTGGCGAAAAACTACTAAGAATGACGAATTTCCCCAACCATATAGGGGAAAAATAACCTACACTCTCTCCACCCAACCCCCTCCAGAAAAAAATATTCCTGGCGCCCACATAAACCCTTCCTCAACGCTTCCACATATATTCTCTCCACCTAAACCCCAGCAAAAAATCCGCTTCCAACCCGCTCCACATAAAACTCCCCATCCCACTACCAGCCCCCAACCCCCACATAAACTGCCCCCCACCAACCCCCTCTCCCTCATAAACCAGCGAAGAGAAGCCACTGTGACAAGCTGATATTGAAGACTGCCCCCCTTCCTCCGCTCCCGGTTCCTAGGTATAAAACAGAGCGCTCCCCCCGCCTGCCCCCCATCTCTTGTCCCCCCTCCTCCAGCTCCCCACCGCCCCCTTCCTTCCCCATTACAAGCATAAAACAGAGCGCTCCCCTGTCCCCTGCCAAGCCCACATATCTTGTCCCCTTCTACTACAACCCCTCCCTCAACTTCCCTTCACAGGTATTTCAACGGAGTGCCCCTTATTTTGTTCCACTGAGCCCCCCTCCTTCCTGTTCCCTTCCCCCAGCCCTCCCTCATTCCCCCTGCCCCCCAGATATAAAACAGCTTCTCCCCCACCACCTTCACCCCCACCCCTGACATATCCCACCCCAGAGTTACGTGACCCAGGGGAGACAGATAAGATACGGGCCCCGGATATCACACACACACACACACACACACACACACACACACACACACACACACACACACACACACACACACACACTCGCAGTGTATACAGACACTCGCAGTGTATACAGACACGCAAATATACACTCACTTATGCAGACACGAACATACAAGTACACACGTACCAACATAACTTGCTTGGCTGCTTAATTATAGGCCACACATACACATAAGTTATCTACATAAATCTACACGTAGGCACGCACGCACGCACGCCCATACGTACGGAGGCACACATCCACACGCATACACACTCTCTCCATTCCCCCCCACACCCACACACCTACACCTACACCCACACCACACCCACACCCACACCCACACCCACACACCCACCCACCCACACACACACACGGGTCAGATTTATGCACCGTCCTGGGAATGGGTTCGGGTGTCATCGTTGCTACTTTTTGGACTCGAGTTAATTGGACCGGTGGGCCATTCACACGAAGAGGTGGCTAGGGGGGGAAGGGGGGGACGGAGAAGGGAATGGAGGAAGGAGGGAAGGGAGGAGGGAAGGGGAAATGAGTGGGAAGTGGGAGAGATTTGGGAGAAATTGGAGGAGAGGAAGAGGAGAAGTAGTGGGACCTGGTGAAGACAAGGGGCAAATGGGTAACAGAGAGAGAAGAAGTAGAGGTGGGGAAGGGAGGTGAAGGGTGGAGGTAGGAGAGGTGTGGAGAAAATTAAGGGAAGGGAAGAGAAAGGGGCAAAGGAAAGGTAAGGTGTAGGGGAAGGTGTGGGGCAGGAGGGAGAGAATAAAGGGATAAAAGAAGAAGCATGAGAGGGGAGAGAAATGGGCAATGGAGGGGAGTGGGGAGAAGGGACAGTGGGTAGGAGAGAGAGGGGGCACTGGAAGCAAGTGGAGAGAACAGGAAATGGAGAGAAGTGGGAAGAAGGAGAAATGGAGGGGAGTGGAGAATGATGAGGCAATGGCGAGAAGGGGAGAGAGAAGCGGCTGTAGAAGAAAGTAGAGAAAGGGCAGTGGAAGAGAGTGGAAAGAGAAGGAGCAATTGAGGGCTGTGGAGAGAAGGGGCAATTGAGGGCTGTGGAGAGAAGGGGCAATTGAGGGCAGTGGAAAGAAGGGGCAGTGGAAGGGAGGAGAGAGAAGGGGCAATGGAAGGGAGGAGAGAGAAGGGGCAATGGAAGGGAGAGGAGAGAAGAAGCAATGGCAGGAAGAGGAGAGAAGGGGCTATGGAGGGAGTGGAGAGAAGGGGCTATGGAGGAGAGTGGAGAGAGACGGGATATGGGGGGTGGGGCAAGGAAAGAAGGAAGAGGGGAGGAGAGAAGGAGGGGAGGAGGGAGGAATTATGAAGGAAGGTTTGAGGTATACAGAAGGAAGGAGTGAATATAAGTAGACATACCGAGAATATTGAGAAAATAATGATGAAAAATTAGGAGAAAAGAAAATGTTTACAACAATGATGATAATGAGTACGAGGGAGAGGAGGAGGAGGAATAAGACAAATGCAAGGAAAAAGTAAATGTTGTTGTTGTTATTGTTGATTTTCTTGGTATCCCAGGCTCATTCGAACGTGACCCCAGTGGACTGCAGGCTGAAATGATGTCACTGAAAACAAAGGTGCAGGAAATGGACAGGGCATGAAAATGGAAAAGAAAGAAATATGACATTGTATGATACGGGGTAACGTGAAAATATACCATTCATTCTGAACACATTTTGGCAGTATCTCAGTTATGGAAGATGGAAATGAGAGAGAGAGAGAGAGAGAGAGAGAGAGAGAGAGAGAGAGAGAGAGAGAGAGAGAGAGAGAGAGAGAGAGAGAGAGAGAGAGAGAGAGAGAGAGAGAGAGAGAGAGAGAGAGAGAGAGAGAAATACGAGAGCTAGAGAGAAAGGGCGAGACAGGTAAATCAGAAGACAGAAACAAGAGACCCACATATGCAGGTAAAAATGCTTATCCTTCACTGACACTAACGACACGGGTCATCTCAGGCCGCTAACAGTGTCATCAGGGGTATCAGAGGGACTGGGGACGAGAAGGCTTAGCAGTCAGGCAGCTCAAGTCCCTAACGACGACAGTAATCTTTGCTATTACTGTTCTACTGAGGACAATCTTATTTTTTTTTTAATGCAAAAAGAATATGAGTGAAGACTGAAAACCTGCGAAGTGTTGTGCTTTCAAGTGAAAACTGAACGAAAGTGTCAAAACTAAGATCCGCTAAAGGTCATAGGCAAAGGCAAACACAGACTTAGAAAGCCAGTTCTAGAGTTGTTCAGTTGTGTTTATGAAGGAAGAAGGGTACCAATCAATTCTTACATTAAAGAGTCATAGAGAAAAGTGGCGAGTGTGTGTGTAGTGTGACGGGCATGACATACGCACCATAATGGGGAAGGGATGCAAGCAGAAATTTCGGACAGTGAGACTGAAACAGCAATAGTTAAGAGAGAGAGATGTCATATTGTGTCCAAGGAGAAAGGCTGAAAAAGAGGAAGAGGATGAGTAAGAAGAGGATAGCTGACGAGAGGAAAAGCTTTTGAGTCAATCCTGTTTAGAAGAGCTAAGTGTGGTCCGATTCATCACAAAGGGACGAAGTACAAAGTCATCAGCCACGAAGAGTTAAAATGTGTGGGGTCAGTTCAACACATCCGATCTCTGGGAGGCGGATCATTAAACCTCATCCCGTGACACTGACAATCAAGAATACTGAGTGATGATGGAGGACTGAACTGTGTGCTATTAAAGATTAAGGAATAGTCGTGTGAAAGACAGTACATAAACACATGGAAGGGTTTGCTGTCTCAGCTGGAAATAGGTGAAGCTTGTATGAGAAAAGGTGGCGTTCTAGAGAGGAGAAATTAGATTAACATTGCAGAAATGTTGGGCGTCACCAGGAGAGGAAGTGTGGCTGAGGACATTTCTAATCCCTTGCCATGGGGACTCCGAGCCAATGCCACTCAACACAATTTAATTTACATTTGAATAGATTGTAAAGTCTGTTATATGCATGTAGATTAGTGGAAATAGTTAAAAGTTTATAACAACATATTGGACTATTTTCATTAACAGAGAAACACTGAAAAAGTTAAACAGAAGGATGGTTAGAGTTGTAGTACTGATGGCTAGTTAAACAGGGACCGCAGCTCTCCCTTTCACCAGGTTTTCAACTCCCTAGTAGTACTTCCTTGTTCGACTGGTGCTACAGACTCCTTCCTCAGACAGCTAAAACTACAAATCATCCAAAAAAACCTTAACTATGATATTCTTACTATTTTCAAACGATTTTTTTAGACTTAATCCTTTCAAATCAATACGATAATGTATGTTATTGCCTCCCTATCACTACGCATTTATATTTTTTTTCCTCGAACTGAAAGGGTTATATACAGCCTTCACTGACCCACGACTAACAGAGATTCTTCCTATATTGCATGAAATCATAAAAATGCGTCATAAGAGTGATGGGATTCATTGCTTCTGGTCGTTTAAGCGTCGTTATATTACACTTAGATTCTTATTGCGGTGATCTGTGAATGAATGGAGTGCGAGTTGTTAATTGTAGTGTTGGTGATGGGGTTGTTTTTTTTGTTACTGAAATTATTATTATCATTATTATTTTTATTACTACTACTACTATTATTATTATTATTATTATTATTATTATTATTAGTAGTAGTAGTAGTAGTAGTAGTAGTATCATTATTATTATATTATTTCATCATTTTTGTAGGTGTGTACAGTATATTATTCATCTATATACTTATTTATGAGCGTGTCTGTGTATCTTTTTCCTCGGTTTAGGCTATTTATTCCTTCTTTTCTCATTTTCCCTTTTTTTTTTTTTTCCCCTCTGTGCTTTCCCCTCTGCCATTTTCTTCCGTCTCTGCATCTCAACTCACAAAACTTCGCCCATTTCCTATTTTTTGTCGGCAGGAAAAGTTTGAGGCGAGACATACCAAGCAGCCAGGTGTGTGTGTGTGTGTGTGTGTGTGTGTGTGTGTGAGAGAGAGAGAGAGAGAGAGTAGAGTAGAGGTATATCTAAACAGCTGAATGTGTTGATGGTGAAAAAGGAGGAAGAGAAGGAGGAGGAGAAACAGACAGAGAAGCACACGAAGAAACCCAAAGCCACTCAAGCCGACAGGAAGGCGTAGAGGACAGGAAAGACGTTTAAACTAGTGTCTAAGAATAACAAGGAGGAGAAGGAAGAGGAGGAGGAGGAGGAAGAGGAGGAGGAGGAGGAGGAGGAGGAGGAGGAGGAGGAGGAGGAGGAGGAGGAGGAGGAGGAGGAGGACGGAATAAAAGAAAAAAAAAACAGGCAGAGAAAACGAAAAATGAGAAAGAGGAGAAGAAACAATCAAACTCTCTCCAGACAAAATGATTATAGAACAAAGTAGATCTTAAAACCCGTGGTAGTGTAACGTGGAGAGTGAAGAGAAGGGAGGGACAGTAAGAGGAAGACGAGGAAAGGAAAAAAAAACGCATAAGTGAACGAGAAGAAAAACGAAGAGCAGACAGAGAAACCGCAAAACCCCCTTCAAACCTAAAGTAAAAGACGAGAAGGACGTGTAACTCTGTCGTGTGGTGTGGTGTGGTGTTGTGTGGTGTGGTGTGGTGTGATACGATATGGAGTGGTGAAATGTGGCATGGAATGGAATAGTATGGTATGGCGTGTCGCAATGTGATACCGTGTGCTATGGTGAAGCCAGCATGGTGTGGTGTGATGTAGAATCATTGGGTGTGGTGTGGTGTGGTAGGGGGTGGTGTGGCGAAATGTGTGGTGTGGTGGGGGGCGGCGTGCCATGCGAGGCGGCCATTACGAGGAATAGCAAGCGTCGTAAACTCCACTATTACTAATTACCTTTCCGTGGGGCCAGGTGGATCGCCGCGACTCAGGGCCTCTGTCTTGGCCTCTCGGTGAGGTAGTGGGGGTAGGGTTGGGGGTGGGGGGACCAGGGAAAGGAGTGAAGAGGGGGTGGAGAAGGTTTGGGTGAGGGTAAAAGGGAGTGTGGGTGAGGGTTAAAGGGTGAGGAAGGTCGAGGATGGGGTGAGTGGAGCTGGGGAGATGGGACTGGGAAGCTTGGAATATAAAATGACAAGAAGAAACGAAAGTAAAAAACATCATCGATGGGGGTACAAAGGAAAGATTCGGTGAAGCCTATGCCCACATTACCATAGTGGAATACGAGCACAAAAAAAGAACTGGAAAGTACTTAGAGGGCGCATACCTCCGCCAATGCCATTGCAGGATCAGGATCTAGATCAGGATCCGCCTCCAAATTTGATCAATTCTTTCTTGGCTCATGGTCCACCCTTCCACAAAATTTCATTGTAATTTATAGAGAACTTTTGGATATACCGTGTGGATAAACAAACAAACAAATGAAACTTCCGTAAGCATAGCGCTTGCCGGATGGATCCGATTGTGTCTGCTTAGTTTTCACTGGCGCGTAGGGAGTCATTTGGAGAAATTTTTCGCGCTTCAATGCGAAGCACAGGATGGGTTTAGAAAGCTAAAAATTGCATTGCCAGGTGCGCCAGGCGTTTCTCTTCAATTTGGTAAGAAAATAAAAACGATTTCGAAATCTGAAAAAATGGTGACGGAGCCTGCCACTGGATCCCGACGATTTCCGGACCCACGGCCATTGAGGGGTTTCAACCCCCTACCCAGGCCAGGGCCTTTGACCGATTTTGAAGAAAAACAATAGGCTTCCAGGGTTTATGGATATCTACCTGCTGATTATTTTTTCAGAACGACTGGCGTAAAATTGTGACCTGTAGAGAGCAGACAAACAAACAGATGGACAGACAAACATACGGAACTGACCAACATGCTTGCCGAATCTTTCGATTCCGGGAAGCAACAAACAGGCAAATACATAACCTCCTCCAACTTCGCTGGTGGAGGTAACTAAAATAAAAATGATAGGAGTAAAGAGCAAAACAAACACTGGTGTACGTACTGGTTCTTTTGAGGCTGTTTGTTGCAGGCCAGACCATGACCAAAGTATCTATGTTATGAGTCTGAATTAGATAGCGGAAAAAGAAGACTTAATCCCCTCACTAAGCTTTCAAGTCTAAGCCGGAATGAAAATGTGAGAATAATATAGGAGTAGGGAAGTTGAGGTGGAAGAGGAGGAGTGACGGTGGAGAGGAGGGGAGAGGATGGAGAAGAGGGGAAAGGATGAAGCTGACGGAGAAGGATGAAGAGGAAAGAAGAAGGTAGAGAGGGGAGGAGAGGGTAAAGAGGAGGGGAGAGGGTGGAGAGGAAGGTAGAAGGTAAACTGGGGGGGAGGAGAGAAGGTAGAGAGAAGGGCAGAAGACGGAAAGAAGGGCAGAAGGCAGAGAGGAGGGGAGAAGGCAGAGAGGAGGGGAGAAGGCAGAGAGGAGAGGAGAAGGCAGAGAGGAGGGGAGAAGGCAGAGAGGAGAGGAGAAGGCAGAGAGGAGGGCAGAGGGCAGTGAGGAGGGCAGAAAACAGACAGGAGAGGAAAAGGCAGGGAGGAGAGTAGAAGGCAGAGAGGAGAGGAAAAAGGCCCAGGAGGGGGGAAATCACATGGGAGGGGAAAAGGTAGAGAGAAGTGGAGAAGAGAAGAGGATGGAGAGAAGGGGAGATGATGAAAAGAAGGAGGCAGGAGTAATAGGAAGGGGAAGGGGAGAGGGAGATAATTAGGGGGAAGGGGTAGGGGGAAAGAAGGATATGAAGGGGGTGGGGAGGGAAGAGACGAGGAAGTGCATGACAACTTGCATACTTTTTGCTATGAACACTCTCTCTCTCTCTCTCTCTCTCTCTCTCGTCATTCATTTCGTTATAATTCTCTTTCTAATTCATTCTTCCTTCAATTTCTCCTTCTCGTTCATTTCAGTTCCTCTTCACCTCATTACTCTCCTCTTTCTCCTCCTCCTCCTCCTTTGAAGACGACCCTTTTTTGTCTTTTTCTTCCACACTTCGTCATATTCTTCAAGTCCTCGCTTTTCCATCTCTCTTTCTTTCCTCTTCTTTCATTTCTCCTTCTCCTCCCCATCCCCTT
Source organism: Coenobita brevimanus (assembly GCF_032717465.1). Lineage (NCBI taxonomy): Eukaryota > Metazoa > Arthropoda > Malacostraca > Decapoda > Coenobitidae > Coenobita > Coenobita brevimanus. Next base: position 54,727,515 of record NC_137053.1, read on the forward strand.
ACTAACCTCCATACCCCTCATCTTTCCCTTTTATCTTCCTTCCTCCACTCCTTCCCAATAAACTGTCCTCCTCTTGCTCCCCCTTCTTCCTTTAACTTCTCATTATCCTGTATCCTCCTTTTCCCTTCTCCCATCTTCCCTTCCTAATCTCCTCCTCTCCTTCCCCCTCCCTACTCCTCCACCACTATCACCACAAGCAATCCTTCTCCACCAGTCACCCTCCCCCCTCCATCAACCTCCCTCACCTCTCTTTTTCATTCTTGACGCCATTTTCCTTCTCTTTTCTCTTCCTCCTTCTCCCTCTCTCCTCTTCTACCTTCCCCTTCTTCCTTCTCTCCTCCTCATTCTTAACCTCTTCGTTTTTCTCCCTCACCTCTTATCTTCCTCCTTCCCCCTCTTCCCTCTTCCTCCCTTCCCCTCTTCCTTTTCCTCCTTCATTTCTCTCTGAACCTTGCCTCATTCCCTTCCCCTACTCTCTCCTCCTCCAAATCTATCTTCTTTTCGCTTCCTCACCTCTCCTCTTCTTCCACGTTCCTCGTCCCTCTCCCTCTCCTCCCCTTCCTGTACCATACTCCCCTCCTCAGCTCCCCTCTTGTCCCTCCCTCTCCCCGCTTCATCCCCTAGTTAGCCTATTTTGCCAGTGCTTTGTGTGATATATAACCTAGCCTCTGCGTGCTGTGTTGTGCTGTGTTGTGTATTTTGCCGCCACCTGTGGATTAACCTATATTAACCTGTAGTCTTCCCGTTACCTCCATTATCCTCTAATTCCCAACAGGATTTCGACGTAAGACCCTCTATGCGGTGCGGTAATGGCGATGGTATTTTGTTACTCCTTCCGGCAAGCTATTTTCTTCTTTCTTCCGCCTTATAATTTTCAGCAGGTTAGCGGACGGAGTTAGACGCATTATGAAAGTCATTTGGTGTTAGTGGATTTACTGTATCCTGATCCTTCTACTGTCAGACGATTTTACTTAGCTGAGAAGACGCCTCATGATGGGGTTAGAATCCTCCATCCATCTATCCAACCATCCAACCAATCAACCAACCATCCATCCATCCATCCATCCATATGTCCACCCGTTCATCCATGCATCTGTCCATTCATCTAGTCATTCATCCTTCATCCATCCATCCAACCAACCAACCAACCAACTAACTAACCATCCATCCCTCCATTCATCCATCCGTCCATCCTACCAACCAACCAACCAGCCAACCATCCCTCCATTCAGCCATCCGTCCATCCATCTATCCGTCCACTCATCCATTCATCCGTCCACTCATTCATTCATCCATCAATCCATCCATCCATCATCTAATCCTCTGTTGCCTCATCAGAATTGAGGCCAACTATCAGAGTATTTTGTCTATATATTTAAGGCGAGGGTGACCAGTTACAGGTTCCTGAGTGGCATTCTTTGAGCAATAAGTCCCACCCAGCCCTTGGACATATGGAGCCTCGTAACCCAATTAATCAGGCGTCCACCCAGCACAGCAGTGGTTTCCTGGAGTAGGTCAAGTGGCACGGGGACTGACTTTAAAGGATTGGAATTGTGTTAACGTGAAGATGGTGGGTCGGGGTGAGGGATGATGAGATGAGGATGAAGATGAGGATGAGGGTGAGGGTGGGGGTGAGGGTGGGGATGAGGATGAGGGGTGTGGGATGAGGGTTAGGAGCATTTTTTTTTTTGTTATGTGTCCAACTCTGGGCATAGGCTTCTCAGCCTGCTTCCAAGGCCCAGTAGTCTTCCTACATACAATACATCTCTACATGTCACCACTTCGGTGCTAACACCCACCGTCCATATTGAATACATGCTAGGGCTGTCTCATACAGGATTGGTATTAGCGGGGGTATTTTTATGACATGTCGGCGGGTCTTCTGGTAGATCAGTAAAGTCTGATTTTACCAAATTCAAATCCTTAAACTGTTCCCTGACCCAGCGGATTTGAACCTGGGTCCTATAGGATAGCATGCCACCACTCTACCGATTGAGATGATAGCTGTGAGTGAGAGGGAAAGGGAGAATGTTAGTGGGAAGACGGGCGTGTGGAGTGATGGGTGGAGGTTTAGGAGAAAGGGTGAGAGATGAAACGAAGCTACAGGGGTAAGGTTGAGGGTACAAGTAAGGGGAGGTATGAAGGATGAAGTGAAGGAGGTGAGGGAAGGGTGAAGAGTATGGGGAGAGGAAGAAGTGGAGGGGCGAGGGTGACATTGTGAGAAAGATATAGGGGAGAGGCAGGGGAGAGAGAAGGAAAGAGGGAAAGGTGGAGAGGTGAGGGTGATAGAGTGAGAAAGAGAGGGGTGGTAAGGGAGGGAAAAAGGGAGGGGAAGGATTGGAAGGGACAGGGAGACAGAATGAGTAGGATCAGGGGGGGGGGGGAAGTGAAAGGGGAGGGATGAAGTGCAATTAGGACAGATAGCGCAAGAGTACAACTAACAGTCACTCAGGTCACTTGTCTTAACTAAGCCACATTTTACCTCACAGTCCATGTACCCAGCACCAGCACCACTTAAACCCATCACCACCACTTGCTCCAACTCTACCATCCACACCGCTACTTCAGCTTCGGTTAAGTAACATTATCGTCACATCATCTCCTGCACCACACACGTCTCACCGCAACCACACTTATTTTTGTCACTACCATTTACTTCCTCTCTCACTCTCTGCACCACTTACAACTCTATTTTCACTTCACTGAAACTACCACACATACTCCCTCCTTCACCACCACCACCACACTTAATCTGTACCTCACCATCATCACCACTTACTACACAACACACATATCTTTCTACATCACCATACCATTTGCTTTCTCTCCCACACTGTCACCATAATCTAAAAACAATTCACATTCCATCACAACTAAACTTACTCTTATCACTACGACTTTCCCCTTCCTATACCATCAGTGCCACCTACCACACCAAAGACATATCATTCACTACCATCGTTCTTGTTTTCATCACTATCCCCATCTACCACCACCATCACCACCCCCACCACCACCACCACCACCACACTTGCCTCCAACAGAACCACTTAGCTGCCTCCTTCATCACCACCACTGTCACACTTGTTTTCATTATCACCACTTGCTCCTCTCTCATCCATCATCACCTACTTCCTCCCATTACCACTACTAATCCCACAACTACAGCCACAAGCCCCTCCCCAACCACTGTCTTTCTCCCCTCCTGTCTCCCACTCTTTCTTCCCCACTCGACCTCTTCACTTCTAACCATCCCTCTCTCTTTCCCTCTCTTCACCCCCACTTCCCTTCTCCTCTCCCCCTCCCCCAGATGCCCCTATAACCGCTAATTAGGATCGGGAGGTTAGGCTAGTCGGTTCCAACACATCCCCTTCCTATCGCTATCTATGTTTGTGCTGTTATCCTGGTATCCTTTCCGACTTTCTGAGTTCCGTGTGTGTGTGTGTGTGTGTGTGTGTGTGTGTGTTTCTAATAAGCATATATTCTTAACTGACTGACCACATATATGGTGTTCAGTGTTTGATTTCGTTGCAGAATTATTAATGTTTCTGCTGTTTCTGTTTGAATGTTAGTTTGTCTATGCATCTCTAGGTAGTCAATGTCTTAATCCCAGAAGAGGTGACCCAATATGGATCGTCTCCATGTCATTCTCTTCTCCATTAAGCTGCCCTTTCTCCAACTCGCACCTCAGTCATTTATATGCCCCTCCACTCCATTCCTTCATCTCATCCTCGATCTCCCTCTTCCTCTCATCCCCACCACCCAACTCACATGCTCTCTCCCAGTCAGTCTTTCATTCTCTCTACATTGCTGAATCGCCTCAAGGTATCTCTAATGCATTCTGGCACATCCACATCAACTCCACAACGCTCCTTCACTTCCCCATATGCGTGACTGTCTCCATTTAGCTCCACATCCTCCTATTAGATATCTCATTTCTACATTTTTCATTCTTGACTTGTGTTAGTTTCTGTCGCTTATTATTTTTGCGTCTATTGTATGTTCTATTTGTCTCTTGGTTATTGTTGTATATATTTGTGTGCTATACTCCTTTTTTTCTAACCTGGCCTAAAATTGTCGCATTTCCATCTTTAATACTTAGCTATAACAGTTAACGCTGGAACACGAAGCTAGTCAAGAAGAAGTGCTATGGAAAGAATGTAGAGCAGTAGCATTGCCTTATTCTTTCTCTAACCTACATGAAATAAGCTGCTAAAGGACGAAAAGCTGGGTTAGAGTAGGGTGTATGAAGCATAGTTGTTTGTGTATATTGTCTATGAATCTAAATTATCTGTCTGGTCCTGTAGTCTCTCTCTCTCTCTCTCTGGAATTCTTATGGGGTTGTCTAGATGGCCTCTTACAGTCCTGACCTTGAACATATATTACTCTCTCTCTCTCTCTCTCTCTCTCTCTCTGGAATTCTTATGGGATTGTCTAGATGGCCTCTTACAGTCCTGACCTTGAACATATATTTTTTTCTGTCTCTCTGTCTATCTCTCTCCCTCCCTCTCTCTCTCTCTCTCTCTCTCTCTCTCTCTCTCTCTCTCACCCAACTTTAAAACCTCCCAGAATACCTTAACGCATCCAAAAACCGGGGGGAGATTTTTGTTTCCCTGGCTAATCCTCCTCCCTAATCCTCTCCGCATTAAGTAATCTCCTTAATGAAGCCTCCCTGTCCATAAGTCTTGTCTGTTGCAAAGCCGGTTTTTCATTTCGTATCGTGTAAATTTTCGTGTATTTTCTTTTCCGAAATTTTGAAGGCTTCACTGCTACTATGCCTACTGCTGCTGCTCCTGCTAGTACCATAAAAACAACAACAACAGCTTCTACTACTACTATTACTACTACTACTGCTACTTCTACTACTACCACAACAACAACAATAAAAGTTACTACTACTACTACAACTACCGCAACTACAACTACCGCTACTTCTACTACTACTATTACTACTACTACTTATTTTGGGGGGAGCGGGAGCACTGATGACTATTTTCCTACTTTCCATCTACCTATCTGCTCCCAAATGCCGCATCCTGTGAGTGGTGACCTCGACAAAGGATCTCCAGCCATTTCTGCCCCTACTCAGCAACGACACCTCTTCTCACGACACGCCATCCTCCATTACGTATTGTTGCATCTAATTCCTGTTTTCTTTTTCTTATTTATGCTTCTACCCACATCATTTAAAACACTGGAAATAGGGCTGTGATGATGATGATGAGAGAGACGGATTTCTTGCTCTCTCTCTCTCTCTCTCTCTCTCTCTCTCTCTCTCTCTCTCTCTCTCTCTCTCTCTCTCTCTCTCTCTCTCTCTCTCTCTCTCTCTCTCTCAACCTACTTCCTGCTACGTTAAACCACCGACCACTACTTCACTCTCGTTGTCCTCTCTCTTGTTGACTCTCCCCTCATTACTCACTCGTTAAACATTCTCTCTCCCTCCCTCTCTCTCTCTCTCTCTCTCTCTCTCTCTCTCTCATTACGACTCTTCCCCCTAATCGCTCAGTCGTTAAGCATTTCATTGCCATTTCTTTCCTCGTTTAACACATTTGTCATAATTTTCTCTGTTCCCTCAGAAGATAAGATGAAGATGCAAGGAAAATGAAAGAATGAAAGTAAGAAAGAAGATGATGGGAAAATGGAGGAATTATGTGAATAGGAAAAGGAAGAGGATGACGAGAGAGAGAGAGAGAGAGAGAGAGAGAGAGAGAGAGAGAGAGAGAGAGAGAGAGCAACAGTGATGGAATGAGACATGGTGAGACAAATGAGTGATGAAATCTTGAAGAAACGTGTGTGTGTGTGAGAGAGAGAGAGAGAGAGAGAGAGAGAGAGAGAGAGAGAGAGAGAGAGAGAGAGAGAGAGAGAGAGAGAGAGAGAGAGAGAGAGAGAGATTAAAGGAGGAAAATAAGACTGGAAACACACCACGACCGTCCTTTCCTCTAACAATATTAAGGTCACACCAATAACAGATATCAACCACATTCCCGACAGTCCCCCTTGCACTAATTTTCACTCTTACTCTATTTCTATCTCTTACTCACTCTAATTCTCGCTCTTGCTCACTTCAGTTCACTTTCTCACTCTAATTCACGCTTCTATTTCAGTTCAGACGTAGTGGAAGTAGACATCGGAAAGAAGAAGAAGAAGAAGAAAAAAGAAAGTGAAAGAAGAAGATAATGATGCTCAAAATGATGAAACCCTGAAGCAAAAACAAACAGCAACAGCATAATGCAAACAACAAAAAGATGAGCTGAAAGAAGACAAAAGAAGCAGCAACAGAAAGTGACAAACAGTGCAGTATTAACATGAAACAGGCAAGAGGTGAAACACTCTACAGGGGGACGGACAGCTTAAAATGAAAGATGAACGGTAAGTAAAATAAGAAAAAATGACTGTAGGAGAAAACCCACAAAAGGATCATTTTAAATACTTTCTAGAGATGTCTTAGGACGTGTTTTTATCCTCAGAACTATAAGAATAAAATGGGCAACGAAAAAAAAAAAAAAGCGAGAAAACGACACACGCCCAGGAAAACCACAAGAATGCGAACAACAGGAGAAAGACTGAAAAAAGGGTAACTTAAAAAAAATATTCTCCAGCGACTTCCTACGACGTATTTACACCCTCAAAGCCGCGTGATAATTGCCCAATAAACCAGCGCTCACTAAATGTTGGATGCGTGGGGGTGGAGGGAAAGGGAGAGGGGGTTTGAGAGGGGGTGGGAGGGGGAATGGAGAAATGGGGGATGGGGGAGGGGGAAAAAGGAGGGGGGAGGGGTCTTTTCGTGAGGTGGCGGCGTTTAAGTCAGGTCCCCGGCGCTGCATTTTACACAACCGCTCATGTTATTAAGGCTTTATTTATACACGGGTGTTCTCTTGGGAGGCGTGTGAGATTATTGTCTTGGTGTGTTTTCTCTGTGTCTTGTTATACACTCCTTTTTTTTTCTTCCTTTCTTTCTTTTTACCTAGTCACTCTTCTGTCGTTGATTTTTGGAAAGAGGGTGTTTTTGTAGTGCTTTTTTTTTTCTCCCTGTATTATTTTTAACGTACATAATGTTCTTTGTCAGGCTATGTTATTTTGCCTTCGTATAATATCCTGATCTGATTTGTGTTTGTTTTTTTTCTTTTTTTACTAGCAATGAAAAGACTGCTATTTTTTTTTCTAACCATTCACAGGTTGATTTTTATTTATACACTGTCTCTTCTGGAAGGAAAGTGAGATTGTCTTGATGTATTTTCTTTGTCTGAGCCTTTTATATCCCTCTTTTAACTGTGATAATGATAGAAACAAAGCTGTGATATTGCTGGCTACCGATATATTTAGCAATTACCCCAATTTGGCCAGCCTTGATGTGTTTCCTCTGCCTATTTTAGCTTTGTATCTATTCTGACAACAAAAGACTGCGGATTTTTTTCTTTTTTTTTATCATTCATAGACTATGATTTATTACAGGTCTCAGATGACATGTGAGACTGCGCTGGTATATTTATCATTGCCTGTTTTAGCTCATTATTATTATTATTATTATTATTATTATTATTATTATTTTCGTTATAGCTGTTATAATGCTAAAAGTAGACACAAAGGCTTTTTTTTTTTTTTTGCTTTACCTTACACAGGGTTAACTTTTATTTATACACGACTCCCCTCCAGTCTCTCTCTAACTGTGAGAGAGAAAGAGAGAGAGAGAGAGAGAGAGAGAGAGAGAGAGAGAGAGAGAGAGAGAGAGAGAGAGAGAGAGAGAGAGAGAGAGAGAGAGAGAGCTTTGGTGTATTTTTTATGCCGTTTTTATTGCACATTATTCTCCCCTTTGCTTCTTTTCAGCAAGATAGGAAGTTTCTCTATTAGCCCTATGTCTTCACCTTTATTGTTTGCTTTTCTTTATACATGATTCTCTTTTATGGTGTATGAGGTATTTCTGTAGTGTATTTTTCGTGTCTATTCTATTACTTTGCTTTGTCCTATGTTTTGTTCGGAAAGAGTTGGATTTTTTTTTTTTCGTGCCCTGTTTTTTTCTAGTTCTTTCTCATATTCATACACGATTCTGGTATTGGTATGGAGAATTTTGTGTTTTTATTTCTCTATTTCTGCTTTGTTCCTTTGTTGGTTCAACAGAGAGAGAGAGAGAGAGAGAGAGAGAGAGAGAGAGAGAGAGAGTGTGTTGCTCCTATTATTTGCCCATATTTATAAACGATTCTCCGGGGAGGCGGCTGAAATTGCACTAATGTATTTTCTCTGCCTAGCATGGTGATCCTTGTCCCTATTTTGACTAGAAACAGATGAATTTTCTTTCTTTCTTTTTTTTTTACCTCTCACGGTTAGCTTATATTTACAACAGTCTCTTTTGTTAGGGCAAGAGACTGGTGATAGATTTTGTTTGTTGTGGCTTTCCCTGCCTCCCTTTTAGCTGTTAGAATGGTAAAAGTAAAGACACTATAGTTTTTTATGCTTCATACAGATTTAGCTTTCATTTATGCATAACTTTCTCTCTCTCTCTCTCTCTCTCTCTCTCTCTCTCTCTCTCTCTCTCTCTCTCTCTCTCTCTCTCCATGAAGGCGTGTGAGCCTGTCTTTGTGTATTTTCTTCGTGTGATTTAGTTTTCTTTGTCTGTCTTTTAGCTATCATAAGGCTTGAAATAAAAGAGACGTGACTGCTCTCTCTCTCTCTCTCTCTCTCTCTCTCTCTCTCTCTCTCTCTCTCTCTCTCTCTCTCGGGAGGCGCATTAGATTGCATTGGTGTGCTTTGTCTTCTTTATCTTACTTCAGCTTGTGTTGGTGGGCCTCTTTATTTTGGAAAGAGTTCGGCTGTTTCCATATCCCTACTTTATATTTATTTATTCTTTACGTTATTTGCTCATATTGTTAGTCTTTTTTTCGAAGACTTGAGAGATTACCGTAGTGCTTTATTTTTTCTTGCTTTGCTTTCTATGCTTTTTTCTGTATCTTTTTTCATATTTCCTTTGCGGTACTTTTTCTTCACTCGGATTGTTATGTCTATGTTTATGTTGGTTATTTTCTTTCTTTGTTCCTTTTTCCTTGCACTATCTACGATTTTTTTTTTCTTTGACTTTTTTTTTCATTTTTTTGCTTATGTTTTTTTTTTTTTTTTGCTGAAAATTTCATTTTTTTCTTTAGTTTTTTGGTATCTTTGTTTTAATTGTTTTTGTAATGCTATCAGTGTGGCTTTTATCTTCTTTGTGCTTTATCTTTGTCATCGCTATTTTAGGTTCACCTTTCATTTATTCATTCATTTATTTTTTTGCTGTCCTTATTACTGTATTTGCCCTTCTTTACTTCGCATGTCGTTAGTTGGTGCCCCTCATTTTCTCTCTCTTTTATTTTCTTCCATTTGTCCTTTATTTAGCTTTTACCGCAGTTCATACAACCTCCTCACGTTATTAGCTTTAATATATGCAAAGCTTATCTTGGGAAGCGAGTGAGATTGCCTGTGAGTAGTGTTTTTCCTTAGTTTTATTTGCTTTTGTGTTTCTACTTTGTTTTGTTGCTTACTTAATTTACTTATTTTTATTTGCGCCTTGCTTAGCCGGGTGTCTATTTTCTTTGCTTTTTATGTTTTCTTTATGTTCTTGTTTTTTTTTACTTATATACTGTCTTTGTTGGTCTTTGCTACATTCTTTTCTTTTACTGTTATTCTTTGCATTCCTTTACTGTCATTTATCTCTGTCTGCCTTGTTTTCTTTGCCACCTTTCTGTTTCTTTTTTTTTTTTGTTTTCTTTTTGGTCTTACATATTCACTGCTCTCAGTTTTTCTAGTTCTTGCACTTTTTCCCCGTTCTCATCGTGCTGTGTTTGGTCTGCTCTATTTATCCGTCTTTGCCGCAGTCTATGCAACCACTTATGTTATTAGATTATATATATACTGCGTCCATCTCCCCTGGCGTGTAGGATTGTCTTGGCTCCGTCTTTTTGCCTTCTTTTTCTTGATTTCAGTTTGTTTTTATCGCTATGTTTTGGGGAAGAGCTGGTGTATATCAGTATTTCTTGTATCTTTTCTTTCTCCTATTACCCACATTCTTTCAAACGCGGAAAATAAGGAGGGAAAGAAGAAGGAATGAAAAATAAAGAAAATGGAAGAAGAAGAGGAAGATGTAGAAAAGAAGGAAGAAGGATGATGGAGGTCGGGGAAAATGGCTAGGGAAAAAAGATAGAAAAAAATAAAATGAAGGAGGAAAACTGACAAAATGCCAGAGAAGAATTAGAAGAAGAAAGAAGATGAAAGAAAAGGAAAAGAAAGATATAAAAGGAACACCAAAAAAAGGAAGATGAATCAAAGTCAGGAATATGAGGAAAGAGGAACAGGACGAATATCCTACCCCCCCTTACTATACCTCTCTCTCTCTCTCTCTCTCTCTCTCTCTCTCTCTCTGTGGGGGGGGGGAGAGCTGTAATGTACGAAATAACAGCATTTAGACACGCACACACACCACAACACTGACACACATAGCCAGACATACACACATACACACAACCACAGGCAAAAGTTCCCCCACACTTTCCTATCGACTGTGGCAATGCAAGGTGTCACATGAGCTATTTTTATGTGACAGCAATGCGAAAAAACACGAGAAAAGAGCATGAGAAGAAAGGCTACTCGTGGGCGTTAGGGTAAGAATGGGAAATATGGAAGGGAGGACACAATGCTGGCGAGGGACTGTCGATAAACTTTTGATGTCGGCTGTATATACATATTTATGAACAGGAATACGAACACAGCGACGTCCGGATAAAAATAGTCTGACTAAATCATGCATACATACATACAGACAGACAAACAGACAGACAGACAGACAGACGGACATACATACAGGTACAAACGAACACACAATGTACACTAAGGCCTAGAGGTAAATAAACTAACTTGCGTACTCATACATACATACATACATATATATATATATTCATACATATATACATACATACATACACACCACACACAGACAGATATACGGTAGACATTTGTAAACACACACACATACACACACACACACACACACACACACACACACACACACACACACCACACACACACACACACACACACACATAAAGCTCTCTGTCTCTGTCTGTCCGTCTGTCTGTCTGTCTGTCTGTCTGTCTCTCTCTCTCTCTCTCTCTCTCTCTCTCTCTCTCACACACACACACACACACACACACACAGTAACAAGGTGCGTTTCCCTGCCATCATTTACGCATTCCAGATTCCTGTCTTGGTCTGTCTTCCTTGCCGACAACTGCTGCCTAAGATTACTCCGCTGCTACTTCTTAAGGTAATTATCTACTTAATTATCTTCCTCTGCGATTACCACATTGTTTTGCTTACCTCTTTCCACTGACTTTACCCATATATGATTTCCAGAGAATGCTGGAGACTTTACTGTATGTGCTCAGTTCCCATCTTCTTTTATCCAAGCTTTTCAATTTCGTGCCATTTCTTCTTTCCTTCACCACTTCACTTCAAACTTATTACAATTGTTCCTTAGACAAATACCCCCAGACACACTCTTCATTTTTTAGATTTAGGCCTATAAGGGTTTTAAGAGATCATAGGATAAACTTCACAATTGCAAATATTTAGTGAAATGTGACAACACGAATCCGTAGAGTGAACCAGCTTTTGTGAGGCAGGGTGCATTAGAGGTGTGTGGTGATCGTCCTGCATTTTCTTTAACACTTTGACAATATTTAATCTCATATCACTATTTGTATTAATTTGCGTCGTCTTTTTAAAAATAATTATCTTAATCTTTTGAATCTATAGACGTATTTCTTAACTTATGCAAACAACCGTTCAATTGACGTATAAGCTAAAGGGGAGTCTTTTTGGAATAGAAGGTTTAACTGACACCCATCACCACCACGGCATTTTCGTGAGTAGATTATAATCGTCTGCTGGTAGCCTGAATAATACATAAAAGATGTCATCGTAGTGAAGGGTGTAATTTGCTCTTATCATTTGCTGATGTCGCTATTTTGCTCTTTTGCTTTCGTTTTCTTTTCTTTCTGTTGTTGAACTTTTGAGGAACTACGCTCTCATAACAACTAGACTCTAATATTATGACATAGGCTTTCATGCCACGGTTCAGCTTTTAAAGTACGCTTAGCTATTCACGGTACAACTACTCACCCTCAGTGAACGACCAGTCACCCTCAAAGAGCGATTTGTTACCCACAAAGAACGGACAATGACGTTCAAGGAGCAACAACCTACTCAAAGTTTAACTAGCCACTTTAGAAACACCTAGTCATTCAGGGAACGACTCACCACTTTCAAGAAAAGACTCACTACTCCAGGAACGAAAAACTAGTCAGTGTCATAGAACGACTTACTTGTCATTTTCAAGGAACAGCCTACAATTAGCCAGGGAACAACTATTCACTCGAGGAACGACTCGCCATTTCAGGAACGATAACTCACTCTATGTACGCCTAGCCACACTTAAGGAACCCCCAGCCACCTCACAGGAAGACCAGTCCCCCACAAAGAACGACCAGCCAGCTCAAGGAACGACCGGAGGGGCGTGCAACATCCGTCCCCATGAGGCAAGTCGTATGTTAGGACGACCTGTTGCGCTCAGAATTACGGGCGCTGGGGAGAGGGAGGGGGGAAGGAAGGGTGGTGGAAGTGGTGGTGATGATAACGAGAATGATGACGAGGGTGACGATGATAAAGATGAAAACTCAAAATAAAACGACAATACCAGCTAAACAGGGGCATTAGGCATCTAGCGATAAGTATATTTTGCGTTGGGGGAGGTTGTAGAGACATAGGCAGACAAAATAAACGGATAAACGTAGTAAGGCATATGTCGGCATAGTGGTGGAATACAAGTAGATCGACAGGTACGACAGGCATTGATTATATAAGATAGAACCTGAAAGACATACCTAATCAGACAGGTATGTAGACAAATATACTTAAAAAGAGAGGCATAAAGACAAATATAAGACACAGATAGATAGATGCAAAGATAAACGCAGTGCCATATCAACAGAAAAATATCGATAAAAACGTAGAGAGAAAATAAATACACATGCAGAGGATCAGAGAGACGGATAACTATAGACAGCGACACAGAATGATGGGACAGAGGAAACAAACAAACAGACAAACATGCAAACAAATTGATTGGTAGATACTGAAGACAACTGGTATTATTTTGGAACACGCATCCCCACCTCCCCGCCCCCACAGAGAGAGAGAGAGAGAGAGAGAGAGAGAGAGAGAGAGAGAGAGAGAGAGAGAGAGAGAGAGAGAGAGAGAGAATCTTCTAATAACAAATCAGATGCAAAAATGGTATTGAAATCCAGGGTCTTATTCACAATTGCACTCAATATTTCGTAACGCCTATTCCCAGCGATTTATTTAGAATACCTCAATATATTTTTTTTATTTTTTAAAGATTGTTAATATTAACATCATAAAAATAACGAGAGATCATGAAAACGTAATAATATAAAATAAATAACGAAGATAACCTACGAAGCCTTCCATGGCGCCCAGAAAGTAACCCCAGCTATAGTAATTTCACTTTGACTTGGTCCAAATTTTTGCACTTTGGAGATTCATTTCAACTAGCTTAGTGGCGCAAATTGTCTGTATAACGGGTTCTGCATCCTTTTCATGGCACTTCTTCTTGACTAGCATCATACTGTACTGTTATACTCCTAAAACTCACTATTCGCGAGGGGGAGATGGCAAATTTAAACCAAGGTAGAGTAAATGGGGTATATCAGCTTGGTGGCATAACGCAAAACACACGTCTCTTCTCACAAAAATCTAAAGCAAAGGACACAAATTTGGCACACATTTTCAATCATATATCATAATGTAATATACGGTTGTGTCTTTTTTAACAATGACCTCTCCCTCCTAATCGCATATTTTCAGCTTTCATAAATGGATAACATGTCGCTGCAAACAACAACAACATCATCATCATCATCATCATCATCATCATCATCATCATTATCTCGGGTTCTTTTTCGTACTTAAGGAATTGAACTTAAGATAGTAATACTTAACGATTAATCATGATAATGGTTAATAATAAAAAATTCTTCAACTTCATCGTAGATATGCATTATATATTGCTTTCATTTTTCGAGAACGACTTGTCACGAAAAGACAAAAAAAATAATCGCTTAAAAAAATCACACAAACTACCACTATCCCATTAAGCATCTCTCTCTCTCTCTCTCTCTCTCTCTCTCTCTCTCTCTCATGAATCTTCCTTTATATCAATGTCAAATACAAAGTCCATTTCTGTCCCTACTCAGTAACTACCTCCCACAAGGCATATAAAAGAGAACAATATGGTAAAATCCACCGCTTACACAAGGCCAGGGGATTTACACGAACAGGGCATGGCTCGTAATGGATTTCTCTCTCTCTCTCTCTCTCTCTCTCTCTCTCTCTCTATGACAAAGGAAACTGTACACAAGATGATGAGGAAGAAAAAAGGGAAATTCTATGGAAGAAAAAATGAACTTAAGTTAGTAGGATACGATGATATGTATATATATATTCATAGAGAAAGAGAGAGAGAGAGAGAGAGAGAGAGAGAGAGAGAGAGAGAGAGAGAGAGAGAGAGAGAGAGAGAGAGAATTATCACGGAGGTCCCCAATCCCCCCTCAATGGAGTCTTGCCGGATTAGGGAACGGTGAATAGAAACCAAGGATTATTGGGGCAAGGAATGGAGTTATTGGGGATGGGATTGGGGATTGGGAAGGAATTGGGGGGATTGGGGGATTGGGAGTATGGCGCAGAATGATTGTGGGGCTGTGGAGGCAGAACTGGGGAGGGATCGGGTGTACTGGGAGGAGATTGGGCTGGTTAGGGAAGAGATTGGGACAACTGGGGATGGGATCTGGATAAATGAGATGAGGCAGGGGTAACGGGGGGATTGATAAAAGGATTGTGGGATAGGGAGTAGGTGTAGAACTTCGGAAGGAGGAATACGAAAGGGATTTGGGAAGGGACTGGTGTGACTGGGGAGAGATTTGGGTGAATAGGTATGAGAAGGGAGATTGGGAAGGTGAATGAAGTGATTGTGGATGGTACTGGGGATTGAGAAATGACTGGGAAAGGGACTGGGAGTTAGGAAGAAGGGATTGGGGAAGGACTGGAATCGGGAATTGGACCTGGCTTGAGGAGGATGAACTGGGGATGGAATTGGGGGATTAGGAAGAAATGATTGGGCAGGTATTTGGGACCTGGGGGAAGGGCTGGTGCCTAAGGATGAGCCTGGGGGACTGGGAAGGAAGGAAGGGCGACTGTAGGACTGTGGAAGAATAGACTAGGGAATTAGGGAGAAGGATTGGGAAGGATATTTGGATATTATAATGAGAGAGAGAGAGAGAGAGAGAGAGAGAGAGAGAGAGAGAGAGAGAGAGAGAGAGAGAGAGAGAGAGAGAGAGAGAGAGAGAGAGAGAGAGAGAGAGAGAAATAAGAGCTGGGCAGTGATGTACAGGGTGAGGCAGAGAGAATGTGATGGAGAGAATGGCAGAATGAGACAGAGATGAACCCAAGGTGAGAAAATGAGAGAGAGGGGAGTGGGAAGAGGGGAATGGGAAGAGGGGAGTGGGAAGAGGGGACGAAAGAACGTAAAATAGAGGGGTTAGTGAGGGAGAGAGAGAGAGAGAGAGACAGAGAGGAGAGGAAGAATGAGGGATAGGAAAAGGTAGAGGTGCGGGGATGAGGGAAGAGACGGAGAAAGAGACAGGTGAGGGAAGGAGGTGAGAAGGAAAAAAGGGGTGAGAGGGAGGAAGGGGGAGATGGGAGGAGGAAGGGGGAGAGAGGAGGAGGAGGAGGGAAGGATCAGGGGGACGAGAGAGGGGTAAGAGAAAGAATAGAGGGAAAAGATGAGGGGAAAAGGGAGAGGGAAAGGAGGATGGGTGGAGAGGGAAGAGGAGAGAGGGAAGTTGGAGGGAAATTGAGAGTCAAGGGTGAAGAGGAGCAGTAGTGGTGGATGATGGAGTAGGGACGAGAATAATAGGGAGGGAAGAAATGAGAAGGAAAGGAAAAGAAGAGAGTGAGAGTAAAGAAGAGAGTCGAGAGAAGAGGAGGGCGAGAAGCAGAGGAAGAGGAGTGGGGAATGAAGAGGAAGCGGGGAGGGGAGACAGGAAATGGGGGTTGAGAGAGGGGAAGAGGGGGTGAAAACAAAGGAGATGAAGTATGGTAGTCGTTTCTCAAGACAGACGACAGCCTAGAAGACACTGGAAATGATGAGGCGTGACGTAAGGGGTGTGGAGGGAGTGTGGAGGGGTGTGGAGTGGTTTATTGATAGATATGAATGGGTGTCAATGAGTGTGGAATGACGTAGAAGGGAGTTCAGGAGTATGTAAGAGGTGTATAGAGGTGTGGAAGGAGTGTGGATGGGTGTGGGTGGGTGAAAAAAGGGTGTGGAAGAGTGTGCAGATATATGAATTTCATGTGAAGGAGTATGATGATGATGTGGATGGGTATGGAAGAAGATAGATGGGGTGTGGAATGTGTTACAAGACATATGAAGGCGAAGAATGGGTGGCATGAGGAATTATTAATGGTATGGACTGATTTATAATGATGTGGATGAGTGGAGAAGAGTGTGGAAGTGAAAACTGAATTGTGGAGGAGCGTGGGGAGAGGAGAGGGAACGTAGAAGTGTGGAGGATGAAAGAGTGTGTAAGGATCAGATTGTGGGATATGATGGAGGGTGGAGGGACTAAACTGTGGAGTGAGAAAGAGTGTGGAGTAGAATATAGGCCTACTGTATGATGAGGAAGAGATATGGAGTGAGGTAGAGTGTGGGGGGTGAGGGGAGACAGAGAGGGAGAGACAAGAAAATAATGTCGACGTGGAAGATTATAAGTCGATATGGAGAGAGAGAGAGAGAGAGAGAGAGAGAGAGAGAGAGAGAGAGAGAGAGAGAGAGAGAGAGAGAGAGAGAGAGAGAGAGAGAGAGAGAGAGAGAGAGAGAGAGAGATTGTACTAGAAGACAATAATGATGAAGTGGGCAAAAACGAAAGTAAAAGGAAAGAACAGAATGATAGAAGGGGTAGAGAAAGCTGCGGGAAGAAGAAAAAGTCTGAATGATGGAAGAGTAAGAGGAAAGAGTAAGAGGAAGAGGCAAGAGGGTGTTGGTGAAGAGGAAAAATTTGAAGAATGATACAACTAAGAGGAAAGAGAGAAGGAAGAGGAACGTCAGTAGTCAGGTGTCAAGATAAAGTCAGGTAGGTTAAGAGGAGGGTTCAAGAGGAATAAGATCAAGAGGACGAGGGAGAAGGAGAAGGAGGAGGAGGAGGAGGAGGAGGAGGAGGAGGAGGAGGAGGAAGGGGTAAGAAAGGGGAAGTGGGAAAGACAAATAAAGAGGAGGAAATGAGGGTAAAGGGAGGAAAGGGGATGAGGAATGGGAGAAGGAGAGAAAGAGTAAAGAGAGAGGAAAAAGTGAGGAGAGAAAAAGGTAAGGAAGAATAAGATGGACGGTTCAATAGACAACTTAAATGTCAAGAGGAGTTATAAAGAGGGTTGTGTAAGAGGAAGAAGACATGGAGGAAATAAGAGTCAGAGTAAAAGGAGGAAAAAATGAGGAAAGAGGTCATTGGAAGAGAGTAAAGAAGAGGCCATATAAGGCAAAGAGTAGTAAAGAGGAATGAAGTAGAGAGAGAGAGAGAGAAGATGAGGTCAGATTAGAGGTCAGGCAAGGCAAGAGGAATAGCCAAGAAGACTGAAAGCAAGAGGAGGAAGGAGACCAGAGAGGAAGAGAAGAATGAGAGAGGGAAGGGGGGAAGGAAGAAAAGGAATTGGGTGGAGAAAGAAAGAACAGGATCAAAGGTCAACAGAAGGTCAAAGAAGAGACCAGTCCAAGAAAGAGGAGTCAAGAGGAATGAGAGCAAGAGGACGAAGCTGGGTGGGTGCCCTGCCATGGCGCCTGTCTGTCTGCCTGCCTGACTGTCTGCTTGCCTGCCTCTGCCTTGCCTACATTCAATGCTGTCTGTCTCCATTCCTGCCACTAGGCTCTCTTACTCTCACTCACTCTCTCTCTCTCTCACTCTCTCTCCTCCCTCCTCTTACTCCTTCATAATATGCTTTCATTTCCTTCCCTCTCTCACTTCCTCTCAATATCACATTTTACCTGTCCTCCCCC
This sequence comes from Coenobita brevimanus, assembly GCF_032717465.1. NCBI lineage: Eukaryota > Metazoa > Arthropoda > Malacostraca > Decapoda > Coenobitidae > Coenobita > Coenobita brevimanus. Next base: position 54,745,660 of record NC_137053.1, read on the forward strand.
CTCCCTCTCTCTCTCTCTCTCTCTCTCTCCACTTCCACTTCGTTCTCTCACTTTGACTCTATATCCCATTCTGCTTTTACATTTTCATCCATACCTCTGCTTCTTAGTCTCATTCTGTTTTCTACATGTCCTCTGTTCTGACTTTCTTTGATCTCCTCCTGTCTCTCGTATCTGTATTCAGTGTCCCCCCCTCCCCCATCTCTCTCTCTCTCTCTCTCTCTCTCTCTCTCTCTCTCCCTCCAATATCTCCCCTCCGCACATTCCTTTTTATCCCCGCTCGCCTTTCGCACACACCACACTGGTTCTTTCATCCTCACTCTGTCTGCCTGTTTGTCTGTCACTTCCCCCCCCCTCTCTCTCTCTCTCTCTCCATCACTGTCTCTATCTATCTATCTGTCTATCTTCCTCTCTCATATCTGTCCTTGATACTTCATTCCCCCACATTTTTTTCCATTGCACTCGCATTCCTCTCTCTCTCTCTCTCTCTCTCTCTGAAGGAGCGGCCAGATGATCTTGGGATATTTGTGACTGGTTTCCCTGGATCCCTCCTAGTGTATTCTTCTGTCTGTCTGTCTGTCTGTCTGTCTGTCTCTCACTCTCTCTCTCTCTCCCCGTCATATCCTCGCCCTAAACTTTTCATTCGCCCCTTAGTTTCACCCACCTACATTCTCCTAACTCCTCTCGCTCCATTTCAGTCTCACATATTCCTTCCTTTCTCCCGAACCTCTCTCACAAGTGTTACAAACTGCACGTCGAATGAAGAATTTTGCGTGTAATATGACAGGAGAGAGTTCAGAGTTGCAGAGACGTAAAAGGTCTAAGAATGACTGGTTTTAAGGACTTGGATTTTTAACCGTTATGAAATTAGATGTCAGAGATGTTCGTTGAATATTAAGCTAAAAAAAAAAAAAAAAATCATAACCACGAGAAAAAAATGATTATAGCTTTATGCAAGATCTTTGTGAGGTCGCACTTGGAATGTGCATGGCAATTTTGGGCTCGTCACCGGTGCAGATATATGGCAAAATTAATGTAAAATCCCTCTCATGGTGTGCACAGTTCTGGTATTCTATTCCAGCTAAGGCTAGTCGGTTTTGTTAACCTGAGAATAAGTTAGAGAAGCATAGGATTTGCATCATTAATCCTCTCACTGTCCGTATCATCTTAGTTTTTTGTTTCCACTGACGCCAGACGACTTGTTAAGCCGTGAGTGAATTATACAAGCCTGAGAGTGAGTTATACAAGCCTGAGAGAGTTATACAAGTCTGAGAGTGAGTTATACAAGCCTAAGAGTGAGTTATATAGGCCTGAGAGTGAGTTATACATGCCTGAGAGTGAGTTATACAAGCCCGATAGTGAGTTATACAAGCCTGAGAGTGAGTTATACAAGCCTGAGAGTGAGTTGTACAAGCCTGAGCGTGAGTTATGCAAGCCTGAGAGTGAGTTATACAAGCCCGAGAGTGAAGTATACAAGCCTGGGAGTGTTAATACTTTCCTTACGCAAGAAACACTATGATGAAAGGCTACAGGAACTGAAACAATTTTGTTTATCAAAGCGCCATGCCTTCATTTCCTCTTATCTGCTTGTCCTTCTGCCTGTCTATGTCTCTTTCTCTCTCTTCTCTCGTTTCCTCTCTCCTTTCCATTCTCACCCTCAGTCTCTTATCCTTTTATTTGATCTCGCTCTATTTTCTTTCACCGTATCTATATAATGTCTGTCATTCCTTCTATATTTCTTTCTATCTGTCCTTTCTGTCTCACTCCCTTGTCTTTCATCGTATGTAATATCCTTTGTCCTTTCCCTTTGCATGTCTCATTCTCCCGTTCTGTCTCTCCACCTCCTCAGTTATTAGCTTCTCTCCTCTCCCTCCCTCCAGTATCCCTGTTCTGGCCCCCCATTCTGTCTGCTTTTGTCCTTTGTCCATCCTTCCTTCCTTCTTTCTTCCTTTACCTCTTTTCCTCCCTCCTTTGTCCTTCTTTCCTTCCTACTTTGTCCTTCACTCCCTCCTGCTCTGTCCTTTCTTCCTTCCTCCTCTGCGCTTCCTTCCTTCCTCCTTTCCACGTCCATCTGCCTCTGTCATTCCTTCCTTCTCTGCCCTTCCATCCGTTATCCTTTGTCCTCTTTTCCTTCTTTCCTTATTACTCCTCCTCCCTCCCTTCCTTCCTTCCTTCCTTCCTTCTGTACTTTTTAATTTTTCATTCCTTCATTCTTCCTCGTCCGTTCGTTCGTTCGTTCCTTCCTTCCTCTCCTTCTTCCATCCTTCCTTCCTTTCTTCCTTCCCTCGTTCCTTCCTTCCTTTCCTCTTTCCTTCCTATAATCCTTCCTTCCTTCTTTCCCTCGTTTCTTCTTCTTCGTTTGTTTGTATCTTCCTTCGTTCCTTCCTTACTTCCCTGTCTCGCTCCGTCTCTCCAAATCTGATAACTTTCTCGGTTATCTTCTTCCCATAAATTATTCGGTCCTTGCTCTTCCTCGGCCCATTCCTCTCCTCCCCCTCTTCCTCCTCCCTCAATTGCCTGCCATATTAACTTCCCTGTTCCCTCGCTCCCTGCCTGCCTTCCTGCCTGCCTGCCTCCCTGTGACGTCAATTCGGCGCTTAGTTAACCCGCCCGGAGCCGAAGCGTGTGTGGGACGAAAGGTACATTTGGATCGTAGGGAGAATGGGGTCATGAGGGGCATGGAGGAGGTGGTTGTTCGAGAAAGAGAGAGAGAGAGAGAGAGAGACTCGTGTGTGTGTGTGTGTGTGTGTGTGTGTGTGTGTGTGTGTGTGTGTGTGTGTGTGTGTGTGTGTGTGTGTGTGTGTGGGCGTGAGTGAACCAGCTAATTAGTTTGTGTGTTGAGCGTGCCAATTGTTGCTGTTGCTGCTCTTGTTGCAACGCCGCTTGACGGATCTTATCATTTCCAGTCTTTCTCACACTATTCCTCATATTTCTTATCATTTCCAGTCTTTCTTACACAGTTCCTCTTTATTTCTTATTTCCACTCTTTCTCACACTATTTTTCTTATTTCTTTCGTTAAATACCTGATTCTATTTTAGTCGTACACTAATCAATCTCATTCTCACACAGATCATTCTATTATTGCTCACCTTAAGCATTTCTGTTACCTAAGACACTAACCATTCCTACTATTTCTCACACAAACCACTTCTGTTATTTCTCACACTAACAATTTCCATCATTTCTATTATTTCTTACACGATTTCTATTATTTCTCACACTAATTCTTTGTATTATTTCTCACACTATTTCTGATATCTCTCATACTGACCATTTCTGTTAAGTATCATACCAGTTTATTGTTCTTTTTTTAATTCTTCCCTGAGTAAATAAGAGTTTCGAGGAAAAAATAAAGAGTCTGTTACTGTGGGGCTGGAGAGGGACGCCTTCATGTGGTGACACTGACATAACCAGGCTGCTTTAATGCCTGGCTAAGCAAACTTCCCCCACCTACTTCCCAATGCACTGAAAGGAGGATAGTGGACTGTAGGAGAAGGGGAAACTTAAGCCTGCAGTCGACTGGGTACACGTTTCAGACAAGAGTGGGCCGCAGCAACAACAAGAAAATAAAAATAACAAAAACACCACCACCGCCACCACCACCACTACCACCATCACCGCTACCACAACCACCACCACCACCACCACCGCTACCACAACCACCACCACCTCCACCACCTCCACCACCACCAACATGAACACGAGAACACCTACTCTCTGTTATTCTTGCTGCCCCCAGACGATTTCCTTCAGCTTAAGCCCTGTAGTGAAGCGGTTAATGGGGGATATATTAACCTGCCTCCTCTGTTGGAAAAATCTATAGCAGGCTGAATAAAATCGTCTGGAGATAGGAGAAATAAAAAAATATACGTGGTCGGACTGAAGGGGTTAAGGAGTGAGTGAGTCAGTGAGTGAGTGAAAAAGTGAGTGAGAGAGTGAGTGAGTGACTATCTGCCTGCCTGCCTGCCTACCTGAGTGACTGGCAATGAATAAATGAATGAATAAATACATAAGGGATTCTATGAGTGACTGAGGAAGGAGGGATTGGATGAGTGAGGGACTGGATGAGTGAGTGAGCGTGTGTGTGAAAATGAGAATGAGAGTAAATTATTATCCGAATAAGTAAATGAATGGTTGCATGAATCAGTGAGAAAGCGATTGTGTAAAAGTGTTATACTAAGCGAGCTTATTAGTGACTGAGTAAGAAAGTGAGTAAATGGATGAGTGAGTGAGTGAGTGAGTGAGTGAGTGAGCAAAGGAGTGAATGAGTGGTCAGCTGCTAGTCTAAACACACACCTCTCACCACGTCTCTCTCTCTCTCTCTCTCTCTGGCAAGGCAGGAGACGTCTTGTCCTGAAGGAAAGGTCAAAGTGCAGTCTCTCTCTCTCTCTCTCTCTCTCTCTCTCTCTCTCTCTCTCTCTCTCTCTCTCTCTCTCTCTCTCTCTCTCTCTCTCTTTCGTCGTTTTTACCCCTTATCACCTATTTTTCTTACACACACACACACACACACACACACACACACACATACACAGGAAGAGAAAGAGAGAGAGAGAGAGAGAGAGAGAGAGAGAGAGAGAGAGAGAGAGAGAGAGAGAGAGAGAGAGAGAGGACAAGAATCATATAACAGCAGAAATTAATCACCATCACAAGTAAAAGAAAGTAAAAAGAATAAGTAGGAATGATATGATGATGATGATGATGATGATGATGATGATGAGACTATTATGACCGTGACTGGGCTGATATTAATGGCAACAAATGATAAATGAAAACGAAATAAAGCCAAATAGTAATAAATATCACAGAATCACACAACAAATTCCCGCGAATTATTTTAAGTTTCGTCACCAAAAAAACTCCCCAAAGTAAAAAAAAAAAATACTACAGAAAACACACTTTCCTCGCCAAAGAAAAATAAGAATATTTTTTCGGAGTGACAAATCAGCTGATAAATTTGTTTCAACACCCCCCCCCCACACACACACACAACCAGTAAGATTTTCCGAGCCATAACAAGCAACCAAAGAATCATGAGAAAAAGTTTTTGTCATTTATCTCTCAGTTTTTCTCTTTCCCGATTCCTCCCTCCCCCCCCTCTCTCTCTCTCTCTCTCTCTCTTTCAAAATGCCATCAATACACCAAAAGATCGAGAAAAAAGTTGCTACAGTGATTGCTTCTTGTTCATTTCTTCTTATTTCTTTTTTTCCCCTTATCCTCCAAAGTGCCGAGAAAAAAATAAAAATAATCAAGTGGAAAGAATTACTCCAATGATTTCTTCGCCTCCAGTTCTTTTTCCTCTTTTTCTTTTCGTTTTCTTTCTTTTTCTTTTCGTTTTCTTTCTTTTTCTTTTCCTTTCTTCTTTTCTCTTGGAAGTGGCTTCTTATACCGCCATCCTCAAGTTACGCGAGGCAAAACTTGGCTCACTTCCATGGTTCCTGTGTCTGTCTGTCTGTCTCTTTCTGTTTGTCTGTCTGTCTGTCTGTCACTCTCTCTCTCTCTCTCTTTCTCTCTCTCTCGGGTCGTGGGGAGGAGGCCAGGAGACGCTTAGGATTTACGAGTAGCGTTTAATTTACCGTGGCGAGGTCTCTAGGGTGATGTGGGAACGGAATGGGGCGGTGGATAGATGGGGATAGATAGATAGATGAATAGACATATAGCTAGATAGATTTATAGATGGATGGGTAAATAGTAGGATAGATTCATAGATGCATGGATAAATAGATCACTTGACAGATAGATGCATGGACTGGAAAATGGATCGATTGGGTAATTGTAGAGAGAAAGATGAAGAGACAGAGATAGAGAGAGATAGGTAGATCACATGTGTATAGACAATATTATACATACATACATTAATACATACATTTGGATAGACACATATAGACAGTTATAAATAGAAATAGGCACAAGGATTGATAGAGAGAGAGAGATGGAGAGATCAATAGGAACATAAACCGAAGAGCAAAAGATATATAATGATACTAATAGACAGATACAAACAGACAGGCAGATAGATGGACTGGTGGGTTGACTGGTGGATGAACTGATAAGGATGGATAGATAAGTCTAGAAAGATACGTGTATTTGTTGAAGGATAGGTGGATATATGGATTGACAGATTGACATACAAAAGTGGATGGGTGGAAGATTAATAGGATTGCTAGATTTTTATGGGTGGATAGGTGGATAAGCTGACCAGTGGACGGATAACTGGGAACAGGGGGAAGGAAAGACTGCTGCAGGGAGGACAGGGATAAATGTATCGGCATTATTATTATTATTATTATTGTTGTTGTTGTTGTTGTTATTATTATCATTTATCTGAAAGTGAATAAGGTAAAAAAAAGGATGATTATAGATCGTAAGTCAATTAGGGAATATTACATTTCACCAAAGGAAATAAAAACAGTAAAATGCCTTACTGGAATAACAATAAAAAAAAAGAAAAATCTAAAATAAAAAATAAATCACTTAAACAAAACCTAATTATAATACAAAGAAAATTTTTAGGATGAGGAAGCAATTTCGGTTTTATTCTCTCTGACATCTACCAAATTTCAAAAAAAAGTTACATCATAGTTTTAAATGGGTTAATATTATCAGAAATCAAATTAAAGTAACAGACGATATAAAGAGAAAATAATAGAAAAAGACATGACAGGCAGACGCAAACGTTTTTAGAGGTATTTTTAGAGGAAGAATGGTGGGGCTCTCGGAAAAATTATTTGAGGGTTCGTGTTCCAAAAATATTAGGGAAAAGGGAACACGCAAGCACATATATACGCACCCACACGCAGACAAAGCACACAAATATAGACTCTCTCTCTCTCTCTCTCTCTCTCTCTCTCTCTCTCACACACACACACACACACACACACACACACACACACAGAGGCTAAGGCAAACATATTCTCAGTAAAACAAGTGTGTGCCGAAAAAAAAGGTATAAACAAAACAAAACAAGCATACACAAACACATACACACAAATCATACAAGAGTACACAGACAGAAACGTTCACAAGTAAAGGTGTCTACAAATATAAAACACACACACACACACACACACACACACACACACACACACACACACACACACACACACACACACACACAACTCCACCTCGCCATATTCACTCGCAGTCACCAACACAGAAAGAGGACACAAAAAATGAAATATCCACACTCAATCCCCCTCTTCTGAACAGACTCACTGAAATGTAAACACCAGGCCAGACATATTGCAAAAACTGTGTGCAAAGTTTGGTGTGCAATGAAAAAGGGAGTCGATTTGTATGATAATGGAATGCTGGGTAAACAGGTACACATACATACTTACATACGTGTACATTAGACACATATACATACAGTATCATATTCATGGTTCAATGGACCTTCACACACACACATACACATATAGCAAAATCAAAAACAAACACCCACACCACCCACCCACTCACACACCCACCCACCCACACACACACCCACACCCACTCACACACACACACACACACACACACACACACACACACACACACACACACACACACACACACACACACACACACTAAACTTCACACACACACAAAGAATAAAACTGAGACAGGCCAGAAAAAGAACAAATTCAAACAAAAACCTGAATGGAAAAACCTAGGAAAAAAAGTGTTTCCAACTTCTATTAGTCCTGACACCCACACGACTACCTGGGGGGCGACATTTACAGTGAGGGGGCGTGGGGGGCGTAGGAAGGGAATGATGGGCGTAGGAGGGAGCGTGAGGGGCGTGTGGGGAAGGAAGGGGCGTGGGGGCGTGGGAGGGAGCGTTTGAGGGTAGGAGGGGACGTTGGGGAAGCATGGGGTGTGATTAGATTGGGGTGAGACGTGAGGCAGGAGTGGGGAGAGAAGGGGTGGGTTAAAGGGAGAGTTTGAGTGAAGGGAGCGTGGAGAGGGGCGAAGTGGGGAAGAAGGGACAGAAAGGGAATGAAGGAAGAGGGGAGGGGTTGGGGAGGGGATAAAGTGAGAGGGAGCGTGGATGGAGAGAAGAAAAAGGGGAGGAGGTGAGTATGGGGAGAGGGAAAAGGGAAGGGAGTGATGACAGGAAGGAAGACAGATGGTGGAATGAAGATGAAGAAGAGGGCACGTGATATATGGGGTAGCAGGAGGTTGACTGGGGCAGGGAAGTGGGGTGAGGAAAGAGGGGTGAGACTCGAAGGTGATATGAGATGACGGAGGACTAGGTGAAGTAAAATGCAAACCTACAGAAAATGAAGGTCAGATGAGGTGAGGGTTAGGTGAGGTGAGGGGCCAGGTGAGGTGAGGGTCAAGTGAGAGGAGGGTTATGTGAAGTGAGGATTATGTGAGGTGAGCGCTAGGTGAGGTGTGCGCTAAGTGAGGTGAGAGCTAGGTGAGATGAGGGTTAGAGGGCTAGGTAAGGTGATGGTTAGGTGAGGTGATGATGACAAATTTTTAAGGTCAGAGAACGGTATAAGGTATGGGGAGACGTGTTGAAGTTGAGATGAGATGAGGTGAAGTGTAGCCAACGGAAGCAGATAAAGGCGAAGTTAGAAAATACGAGCTGCAATCTCTTGAAGCTAAGAAATTCACTAGCATCTCTTCTTTACCGATTTATTTGCATCTTACATCTTAATAATCACTTTTTTGTCATTCACTTCTTTCCAAAAAACATTATAGACAGAGAAAAATAACACAGGCAAAAACGTTAATGTGTCATATATAAAATCAAACGGGCAAGAAAAGGCGCCATCAAGTTAAAAAAAAAAAAAAAAAGCCTCACTATCCAAACTTATGCTAGAAATATATAGTTATGCCAGAGAATAGGTCGTTTACTCGCTGGCACAGGATATTTCTTTGCTCTTTTCCTCAGTAATATATTTTACTTACGACCCATAAATATTATACTGTATATTTAATCTTTTTCTCCACCAGAATAATTTCAGTAACAGACTAGCGGATATGAAGGTGCGATGTGCCAAATAATTCGCTAAATTAAAAGTGCAACGAAATAATTACCAAGTAAAAATACAGGTTAATGAGAGGAAGTGACAGGTAATGCGAGGCAAAGTGAAGTGATGAAGTGTAGTCAGGGAGTCAAGTGGGGGAAGGGGAAGGCGAGGGGAGGCAAAGGGGGGGGAGAGGAAATGAGGGGAGGGGAAGTGAAGGGATGGGATGAGGGGGAGGAAACGACGTGAGGAGAAAAAGCAGAGGTAAGGAGAGAGAGGAGTGAGGGGAAAGGAGTTAACTGAGAAGAGGTCGCTCCATTAAACAGCCACTGAACCCAGACATAAGCCACTCAACCTCTCCCCCCTTTTCTCTCTCTCTCTCTCTCTCTCTCTCTCCCTCTCTCTCTCTACACACTCCCTCCTCTAATAATCTCTATATCTTCCTATCCTCCCACGTTCATTATCCTTCCCTTTCTCCATTTACCTCCCTTCCTCGCTCCCTTCTCTCTTTCATTATAGCCAAAATTTCCCCTCCACTCTCAGACTTCTTTCCTTTGTCCCCATTTCTTTTGTACGTATTTAGAACTTATTCCCCATTCTAAGGATTTATTTTTCATTTCCCTGCTTTCTTCTCTTTTTCTTTCTTACTTTATCTCTCCTACATCCTTAATTTCCTTCCAAGTTTCTTGTTTTCTCCCTTCCTACATGCTATTTTCCCTTGCATGATAACTTCTTATAATTTATCAAGCCTACATAACCCCACCAGGTCGCAGTGTCTCCTTTGTTGATTAAATCATCGGGGGGTGGCAAACAGGAAAGGGATAATACGTCCTCGGGAAGATCCTGTAAATTATCCAATGTTTGTCTTCATTTATATATATTTACTTATCTTTTTATATATTTTTTTTTAGGGGCGATGAGATTCCCAGTTCACACCAACCTCTCCCCTTCAAGAAACCTCCGTAGCTCCTCTTCCGTACCGATTTATTTAGTACAGCTTATCAGTCTGTTCCATGTTTCGGTATACTTTTCATGAACAACAGACAAAAGGATATTCATGGTAATATGCAGAATAAATTACTGAAAAAAAAGTGTTGCCATATCTCGGAAGGTCACTCAGAAGAAGACATTCAGACCCATCCACGACACGTAGGGAATACATGGAGAGGATTATTTTTTCTTCCTCAAAACCAGTGATGAAAACCTTATACATACAGCAAAATCTTTATGCAATGCGTAAGAAGAAATGTATATGAATGTATGTATGCATTTATGTAGGTGAAAATGTATGCATGTATGCGGGTATGTTTGTGTGTATGTATAAATGAACATGTATGTAAATATAAATGAGTATGTATCTGTAAGTATGTATAAATGAATATGTGTGTATGTATAAATGAATGTATGTGTATATGAACGAATGTATGTATGTTCGTATGTATGTATGTATGGCCAAGTTCTCTGTACAGGGGAGAACTTTTTGCATGACCAGAGCGTGTTTTTCTAACCTGAAGGACACCTCTAACACCTTGTAGCTAAGTTGAAGGGTCAGTGTAGTTCCTTCTCCTTCCTTCTCCTTACCTTTCTTCCCCTCCACCTCCTCCTCCACTCCTTCTTCTCTCCCTCCTCCTTCTCTACCTCCTCCTCCTCTCCTCCTTCTCCACCTCCTCCTCCTCCTCCTCCTCCTCCTCCACCTCGGCCAACACTTGGACGCAGGGTAACGCAAACAAACAACCAGTGCTATTCAATTGTAGAGGACAGACGCCATCCCCTCTCTCTCTCTCTCTCTCTCTCTCTCTCTCTCTCTCTCTCTCTCTCTCTCTCTCTTGACATTTAATCTGTGCTTTTTCTTGTCTTCCTGTTTTCATTTTTACGTGCGTCTCATTAGCATCGTCTTTCACCTTCTTCTCATGTCTTCTTCTTCATCTGTCTTACTGAGTGTTCTTTGTTCTTAATCCTTGTTGTTTTATTATTTTCTTAAGCTGTTACTGATGCTGTTATTATTTTTGCTGTTGATTTTCTTTTTCCTGTTGCCTTTTTCCTTTTTCCTGTTGCCTTTTTCCTTTTTCCTGTTGTCTTTTTCCCTTTGCTGTTGCTCCTGTTTTTGTTATTGCTGTCATTGTTTTTCTTCCTTCTCTTCTGTCTACTTCCTTCCAAATTTTCAATCTTTCATTTATATATTTTTTTTCTCTCTCTTTTTATTGTCTCTTTCTTTGTCTCCCTGCACTTTCCTTTGCCCACTCATTAATTCCTTCAGTCCTTCATTTTTTTTTATCCATTCACTCATTCATTCTTATTCTTTTTAAAAATTTTCTTTCTTTCTTTCTTTGGTCCTCTGGCGGCGACTTCATCAGAGGGAAGCGCAATTAACACCCTTAACCAACTCAACTCTCTCTCTCTCTCTCTCTCTCTCTCTCTCTCTCTCTCTCTCTCTCTCTCTCTCTCTCTCACACACACACACACACACACACACACACACACACACACACACACACACACACAGCCCTCCCACTCCCCTTCACACAATTAAAACCCTGGGTATGCCTTGCCAATTACCTTTCCTCTAATGACTCTCCTTAAACACCCCTAATGAGATCCTTAATTGCACCCTATTTGAGTTCGTGGCTGTCTTTCTCATCAATTATGGGGGTTAGTTTTGTTTCCCGTTTGTCTGTGGATGGATGGATGGATGGATGGATGGATAGATGAATGGATGGACGGTTGAATGAATGGATGGATGGATGCATAGATGTGTTTGTTCGTTTTCTGTTCATCATTCTCTGTTTTTCTCTGTTTGTCTTTGTCTGTCTGTCTGTTTGTCTGTCTGTCTCTCCAGCCATTTGTTTGTCACCATTTTATCTATCCATCTCTCTACCTACCTACCTACTTACCTATCTATCTACGTATCTATCTATCTATTAATCTATCTCCGCCCATCCATCTTTAACTATTTCTAAACGTTTATCCATAAATATTTGTCTATCTGTTTACCCTTGTCTATCCATTATCCAGCCATCAGTCCATCCATCCATCTATACACACATCAGTCCATACACCCATCCATCCATCCATCTATCTATCTATCTGTCTGTCTATCTAGCTACCTGTCTATATCCACTACTGACGCTGATTCCTGTGAGGGGTGGCATCTGTAACCATTTTCACACAATTACAAAATGAATAGATAAATAAATATACTGTATAATTATGGCAATGAATGCAAAGATAATACTTATTAATGAAATATTGGACAAGGAAATAATGTATATACATAAATTTTAATAGAATAATACTGCCGTCAAATTTAAGGTGGTTAAGTTTTATATATATATATATATATATATATATATATATATATATATATATATATATATATATATATATATATATATATATAGATAGATAGATAGATAGATAGATAGATATAGATAGCTAGATAGATAGATAGATAGATAGATAGATAGAGAGAGAGAGAGAGAGAGAGAGAGAGGAGGCAGGGGGGAGGGTCGTTACAATCTCAGAGTAACAGTATTAAAGTTTGGGCTAAGTTGGTGTGGGCGGTGGGGAGGTTGGGGAGAATACTGAAACAGGAGGAGGGGAGGGGTGCAGGTGGGAATGGAGGCTAGGGGACATGCAAGGGTGTTTTTGGAGAGGAGCTATAATGAGGGTAGGTTATGGGAGGGAAGATGGGTACGAAATGTGATTGGCATTAAAGGTGAGAATAGGGAGAAATGGGTAAGTTTGAAAGCAGGAAGAAAGGCTGTGAGGTGGGGGATAGGGTGAAGAGTAAGGGAGGGTAGTTAGAGGTTTGGGGGTGGAGGAAGGGTGAAGTTGGAGGAAGAGGATAGATTACGGAGAGGAAGTGTCAAGGTAAGGGCAAGAACTATAGGTGGGGGATAAGTGGTGGGGAGATGAATAAAAAAATCTGCATTGAAGAAGTGTCAAGGAGTAATAAGGGAATGAAGGGGAGAAAGGCGGAAGGGGGAGGAGAAACTGAGGTGCAGAGGGGACGGAATCGGAAGAGGGGGGAGGGGGAGGAGGGGAAACGCAGGAGGAGGGAGAAAGGCGGAGTGGGGGTGGAGAGGAGAGGATGAGGCAGAGAGATAGAGACAGAGAGAAGCGTAGGAGGGAGGGGGGAGGAGAGACAAGGATGCAGGGACAGAGAGAAATGATGCGTACGTGAGGCATGAGGAGGTGAGTATGTGAGAAGCGAAGATGTGGAGAGTTGGGAGAGTAGGAATAAGGGCGGTGATAGAGACGTGAGGTAAGTGGGCAAAGTTAAGGCGAGATTATAACACAGATATAGCAAAGACAAGTGCTTTTGGGCCCTTCGGGCCCCTTGCACTTGCTCCTGTGGAGGGCTCTCGCGCTGCGCGTTCGCTTTCTCGTGCTTCGCACTCGTTTCTCGTGCTTCGTGGGCGCGTTGCGATCCTTTCAGATGATCCGAGTTACTTTTATGTGCTGTTCTAGTCTAACGTTGTCACTTTGATTTTTTGCAGCTAACCAATTGATCGTGTTATTTACAGCTTCGGGAATGGAACCCAAGTTGTCCGAACGCCAGTCCGAAATACACACACAGACACACAGCTACTGCAACGGTATATTTTAGTTGTAGCTATGGGCAAAAAATTTTACGGAGATCCTATGCCTGGCGCCGGGAGCGGCGTTTTTTGGTCAAAATGTGATCGCTCATTAAATATAGTAAAAGCTTTTCAATCGTGATGGGACCAAGTTTTTTCACATCAGCGGATTTTTTGAGATTTTTGTGCCAGTTTTGGTGCGATTTGAATGTGTAGTTTCGGCTGTCCAAAACACACACACACACACACACACACACACACACACACACACACACACACACACACACACACACACACACACACGGCTAGTGCTATAGTATATTAGATTATAAGATTGATAAAGGGAAGATTACGAGAGATATAAAGCGATGATTACAAGAGATATAAAGGGAAATTATAAGAGGTAAAGGGAAGATTAGGGAGTGACAATGAGAAGACTGGAAGATATAAAAAGTTTAATACTGGATCTATATAGGAGATTATAAGAGATATAAGGAATACTATAAGAGAGATAATAGGACATTATATAAGATATATTATTTATGGATCTTACAGGTTTTGTTGCTGTTGCTTTAACCAGGACCTGTCTGGCCTTGAAACCCATTGACCACGAGCAAGCAGCCGCCTTCCTGCGGAGGTCAACGATTCTCCTGGGTCGGAAACAGGGTCCCTTCACACGGCGAGGCGCCGGGAAAATAGAGGAGGCATAGACCCCAAGTGGATGAACTGTGTATGCGGGAAGTGTACGAGTAGTAATCTCAGTCTGTACATTGAGTACTTGGTAAGTGTGGTCAAGTTCCCCGCCTGGGAGTGTTGTGCAAGAACCTTAGTCATACGTCACTCCCATGGTAAAACCTCCCAGGACGATGGTACGGTAATCATTCATTACTCGTACTACTTTTTTGGCGGAACAATGGGTACTACACCTTGCCCAAAGGTGGCCAAGGACTATGCAGGGCAGAGGCGCCATCTTCCATGAGCCAAGCACATGCTCCAGCCCCATACCCAGAGATCTTAAGGTATGGCCAACAACTCATCCCCTCACAATGCCTTATACTGTGTGTTTCACCTTGAGCGTCTACCTAAATAACACAGGCTAATTAGGAAAGGACGACTCTGCTATTTCAGGCACACTTTTTATTCGGCTTATTGGATGCAGATAGGAATGTGTGTGTGTGTGTGTGTGTGTGTGTGTGTGTGTGTGTGTGTGTATCGGAACCTAAGCCAATGTTCCGGTAGGCAGTTTAACGCCCTCTCCTTTAGCATCATTGATTACACACACACACACACACACACACACACACACACACACACACACACACACACACACACACACACACACACACACAGATATACACAGACACACACACACACACACACACACACACACACACACACACACACACACACACACACACACACACACACACACACACACACACACACACACACACACACACACACACACACACACACACACACACACGTACAACCAGATCCATCTAAGCGTGCGCAAGTGAAGGGCCAGTGAAGATCTTTACGAGGCTGCTATGAATGCGAACAGAGCAATAAAAGTGAAAATCCAGACGGTGCAACAGGCGGAATCGAACCCGGGACCTTGATTCCGCGATGATTTATGGTCAGTTGCTTCTGTTACATTGCTGATCATTTTTTTCTTGTGTGGAGCTTTGGAGAGACGCCTTCAGGTGGCGGCATGAAATTAATCAGGTGGGTCAACTGCCTGGTTATACAAACGTCCTTCAGCTACTTCCCTATCCCCGGAAAGTAGGATGGAGAACGTCAATCTCAGCTTTCAGTCCACCAACCTTACGTTTTATATGAATTTGAAGCCATAATACCAAAAATTCTTGCCACTTTTAGATAATTTCATTCAGTTTAGGTCATCCTTCGAACTATGATGGTTAGATACAGCCTTTGATTGACCTTTTCACTACACAGGGTCTTCGTTAAGATGAATAAAATCGTCCGAAGTTAGGAAAGTTATACATGATTCCAAGGCCTAAGTTTACAGAATTCAAAATGGGGTCTCATCTGGTTTGGAATCACCATCATCATCACCATCATCATCAGCCTAAGCTCCATTCAGTGATGTACCATTATACAGAGAGAGTGAATTCTTCAAGTGAAAGTTATACACAGTTTTGATTGCAAGCGCGTTTAAACTTCCTTCGTATCCAGTGCTGTTAATGAGTACAATCGTCATGTGCAGGGTGCTCTGTAAATAGTATTCTCCTAGTCGCTACCCTATTGGCTTTGTCTGTACTGAGGGGGCGGCTAAGTCTGCTGGTGTGAGTGTGAATGTGGTAGTGGGAGTAGGAAGTAAATAAATGATGCAGGATAGGCATTCATAACCCTGACAGCCGCCCACACAAAACACAAAAAATCGCCCGACTGAGTGGAAGGAGAGTATTATATTCGGACACTCTGTATATCTAATGTGATCATGCATTCTATTAACATGGACTGAAAGTATATGTTTGGAGCTCGAGTGAAAAATATTACTCACACTATTATTTCCCACCCAAGGATGGAACGAAGAGAAACTAGTGACTGAGATAAACCAATAACTAATAACAAAAATGATACCACAAATTAACCCCCTGAGAAATTACAGCGCCTCACTACATTTTATTCTTGTCAACACTAGACCAATATATTTAGCTTTAGGGTGGCCTCTCGTCCTGAAGGGCACGCAGGCGCTCTCCACCCACCCGTATAATACTATAATATCAGTTGCATTTTTTTTTCTTATTACTGCCAGACGATTGTGCTGGGCTTAGGCGAGACCTGTGGCTGCGTAGGGGTCAGATCCCTATAACACTTTCCCCTCGTCATATTGGAATTCGATGCTAGGATACCAGGAGTAGGATTACTTGTTCACATTTTTTGTCCCTGCCTGTCTATCTGTGTATCTATCAGTACCTGTCTCTTTACATTACTATGTAACGTATGTTTGTGCTTATCTGTCTTGCCTCATATATGTACACATACACACACACATATAAACACACACACACACACACACACACACATATATATATATATATATATATATATATATATATATATCTATATATATATATATATATATATATATATATATATATATATATATATATAGTGTATATATCAATAATAAAAAATGTATATGAATGAGAAATACAATGTAAAAATATGGATGACAAGATATAAACAAACTAAATAAAAAAACAAATAACCAATAAAGGGGCGGCCTAAACGAGCCTTTACCACTTAATGTGAGCTGGTCGGTATTATAACGGTGGGTGCTAACTCTTAAGGGCGCTTTGTCGATAACACCACAAACATTTTTCAACCTTAATGGCTTTCTTTACATGCAGAATTTTCAGTCTTATGCGGCACAGAGGGTGGGTTGCGGTGGGGGAGGGAGGAGGGAGGTGTAGGGGGGGAGGGGAGAGAGAGAGAGAGGAAAGAAGAAGGGAAAAGAGAGATGGGAAAGAAGAGAGAGGGGGAAGAAATGGGAGGAGGAAGAGGGTGAAGGAACTGAGGGAGCGGAAGGGTGAGGACATTGTGGGAAGGGGAAGAAAGGGAGCCGGAGGAAAGGGGGACGGGGAAAGGGGTGGAGGGGGGATATCTGGAAGGGGATGGCCGGAAAGGGGGAAGGAAGAGTGAGTAGGAAAGGGAATCTAGGGGGGAATGGGTGTTGTGGGGAAGAACAGGAGGGGAAAAGTGAAAAAGAGTGTGGGAAGGGAAGAGAGAGGGGAGGAAAGGACGGGTATGGGTAGAGGGTGGGAAAGAAGATGGAGAGGGGAGAGGAAAGAGGGAAAAGAAGGGGAAAGGGGGAAAGAGGGAAAGAAAGAGGGGGAGGGAAGGAGAGAGGGGAAGGGAAGGAGAGAGGAGAAAGGAATGGGAGAGGGGAGGGGACGGAGAGAGCGGAAAGGAGGGAGAGGGGAGAGGGGAAAAGACGGAGTGGGAGAAAGGGGAAAGAAAGGAAAGATGGAAAGGGGGGAAAAAAGAAGAGAGATGAAGAAAAGGGGAGAGGAAGTGGTTGATACGGGGAAAGGATATATTAAAGTGGCAAGGGGAAGGGGAAAAGGGGGAGGGGAAATCGAGAAAAATGAAGAAAAAAGAAGTGAAAGAGAGGGATAAGGGGACGAAAGACTGGGGACTGGGAAGGGGGAAAGAAAATCAGAAGGGGAAAAGGAATTGAAAGGGAAGGAATAAAGGGAAGGGGAGGGAGGGAGAAAGGGAAGGGTAGGGAGAAGGAAAGTGAGTGAGGGTAAAAAGGAAAGGAAAGGAAAGATGGTGGAAGTGCAGAAGGGAGAAGGTTGGATGATGGAAGGGGAAGGAATACGGGAAGGATGAAGATGAAGGGAGGAGGGGTAGGTGGGGAAGTTGGGGAAGGTGATAATTCTGACGAAGGGGAAGTAATGAGTGGGGAATATGGCGGCTTTACCCCTTCAGCCTGAGGACATATTCTGTGATATTTTCTTTATGCCTCCACATGATTTTATTCTCCTGACATTTTTTTCGAACTCGAGCGTTGAGATACATCCTTTATTAACCATACCAGTAAAAATAGCCTTTTATTAGTAAGTAATATCAACTGACGGTAGCATGAGAGAAAAAATAAACACGTAATCCAGACTGTGGTAGTTAATTGCAGGAAGTGACTGACTCTTAACAAGCCGGTTACGTTGTCCAGATTTCATTCTTTCTACCACCAGAGCATTTTATTAAACTTTGTGAGGACCTCTAGGTGTGAGGAGCTAATGAAGACTATATCATACTCTTTAAATTCGAAAAGTCACTCCCAAGCTGAATTAAAGAGTCTGGATTTAGCAAGATATTAAATGGAAAAATACTTCTCGAGACTAAAAATGTTCAGTTTGAAATTACTGAGCCAACCACAGCCATACTTATAATTTTTCCCGCCCGACGCTTAGTGTATGTACAGCCACGTCATGCCAGGGGGTCTATTTACTGCACAAAAGATCTTAAGGAAGCAGTTCACATGATAAACAAAGCTCCATAACAGTTAACAATTTAGCCATATTATTTTGCTCTTCGTGTTTAGGTTACTTTAATATCTTGGTCACTTTAATGTCTACTGTGATTTGACTGAGGTAACTGGTAGCCGTATGATTAAAGACACGCATACACGATCAGTTAACTTTGCATTCCTTTGTACTCTCTTTGTATTCCTCTGTATAACTGAAGCTTAGGATTGCCAGTGAAAACAGCTAATGATGTCTGTTGATGATGAGGGTAATCGAGGTAATCGCTGCCCTTTCATTTCAACAGTTTCTTCTTCGTCATTGTCATCATTATCATTATCATTATCATCATGATCATCATCATTATCCGCCTCTATTTCACATCCACATACAGCGTGAGGTAGGGTCCAGAAATCAAGGAAAAGGAATTAAACTATAAAATGGAAAAACTAATCAACAGCATGACCAATGAAATATATCACACACACTCACTCACTATTCAAGCTCCCGGAATCATGACTACTTCACAGGCAAACGTTTCCACACAGAGCGTTCATAATTCCTATCAGACGGGGTCAATTTAATGGTAAGTCAATAGAGGTGGACCAATCTCTTATCATACACTCCTACGTACAAAATTAATCTAACTAGCCCCACCCCTTGTCAGTTTCTTAGTCTCGCAGCAAGAATAATAATAATAAAACAATCTGACGGAGGCTACACGGGTTGGAAGGGCTAAAAAGTGGCCACCATACTGAAGTGATTGCCTCCTTTACCCCGAGGACGGTCTGTAAATTCTAGTCTTCATTTACATATCTTTCATTCTTGCTGTCTCCTGCCGATTTTTTCTCACGTTCGTATTCCAAAAGCTGATCACTGACCTCCCCTTACGGTGACTCTTCTCTCCTCCTCTCTGACCTTGACCTTTGTTGACCTTTTGCCTTTCCTACGACTCCTCCCAACCGTCTCTCAACACTCCCTCCTCCTCCTCCTCCTCCTACTCCTCCTGTTTCTCTTCCTCCTCCTGTTTCTCCTCCTCCTCCTCCTCCTACTCCTCCTGTTTCTCTTCCTCCTCCTGTTTCTCCTCCTCCTCCTCCTCGTCCTCCATACATTCCTTACCTCTCCACCTTCTCCTCTAAACTTTCCTTACCTCCTCCTCCACGTCCTCGTCCTCCTCTTATCTTTTCCTCTCCTCTCTTCCTCTCCTCTCCCTCCTCCTCCATATTTTCCTCCCTTCTCTCCTCGCTCTCCTCCTCCTTTACCTACTTAGCTCCGCTTGATTTCTCTCTCTCTCTCTCTCTCTCTCTCTCTGTCTCTCTCTTTCTCTCTCCCTCATGACATAACTCTCTTCCTCTATCTCTTTACATCTTTATCACCTCTTCCCTCTCTTTCCTTTTTATCATTTCTCTTTCAAACTATCTCCACTTTGTCTTTCTCCTTCATCCTATCTCCCCCTATCTCTCTTTCTCTCTCTCTCTCTCTCTCTCTCTCTCTCTCTCTCTCGTCTTAATCTCATACAACAGACACCATAGTTACGACCAACTTTCCAGCCTGTATAAGACCATTAGACTCTTGCTGTGTGTTTTGCTTTATATTTCAAATGCAACCTCTCCTGTCTTACTTTCCACTGCCATTCTCCTCCACTCCATCCTTTCCATCCTCTCTCCATCCATCTCATTCCTCTTCCGTCCTTCCCTTTTCTTTCCTTTGCCCTGTCTTCCCCTCCACTTTCTCCTCTTCCTTCCATTCCATGTCAAGTAATCTCATCCTTTCCACAAATTTCCACTCTCTTTCTTTTCCTTGTCTTTCCTTCCTATCCATACTATCCCTAGCCATTTTTCCTTTACTCTCTCTTCCTATCATTTTCTTTCTTTTCCTTTCTTATCGTTTTCTTAGTACCCTTTCCTTTCCTTTCCTTCCTCCTCCTTCCTCCTTCCCTCTCTTCTCCTCCAATTTAATCGTCCACTCCCCTCTCCCCAAGCCAGACCATTCCCCCCTCCCTCTGCCCTCCCCCTCTGCCCTCCCCTTTCCCTTGGCAGTATTACAGTTATGGGGGATATTATCGGGGAGGGGAGGGGGAGGGAAGGGAGGAAAAAGCAAGGGAGCAGAGGAGAGGGAAAGGAAGGGCAGGGGAGGGGAGAGGGCAGAGAGAGGCGCAAGAGGAAGGGGGAGAAAAGGGGAAACGGTAGGGAAGGGAAGGGAAGGGAAGGGAAGGGAAGGGAGGGAAGAAAAGGGAAGGGAAGGGAGGGGAGGAGAAGGGAGGAGAGGGGAGGGAAAGTTAATAGTAGATGGGGGTGAGAGAAGTACATTTCGGAGGATGGAAAGGGAGTGGGGAAAGAAGAGAAAGAGGGAGAGGGGAATAGGGAGGGAAGAAGGATATAGAGGGGAAAGGGTGAGGGAGTGAGGAGAGGGAAAAGGGAATGAGAAAAAAACTCAGTGAAGGGAAAGAGATGGGAGGAGGGGGAGGGGAAAGAAATGCAGAAAGAAGGGAAGGTGAAAGAACAGAGGGGTGAAGGGGGTGGGGGGAAGAGAAGAGTAACGAGGGGGGGAAGAGATGAGAGGAAGAGGAGGAGGAGGAGGAAGGGTACAAAGGAGCAGAAAGGGGAGTACACGACAACAGACCTGGGAGTCCTTTTTGAGGCTATTTGTTACAGAGGTCATAATTAGAACATATTTTCTGAGTAAATGACAAGGATAATAAAGCAATGGGGGAAGGGGAAGTGGGGGGAAGGGGGAGAAAGAAACAGAACGGAAGAGAAGGGAAGAAAAGAAGGACAGAAATGAGAAGGAAGAGGGGGGAAGGGGTTGAGAAGTGGGGAGGAGGAACAGGAGAGGATGAGGAAAAGGAAAGGAGAAGGGATGAAGGTAAGGGCAAGAAGGGGTGAGGAAAGAAGAGGAGACAAGGAGGAGGAAGAACAGGGGGAAGAAGAGGAGGAGAGGGGGAAGAAGAGGAGGGAGAGGGAAGAAGAGGAGAGAGGGAGAAGAAGGGGAGGGGGAGGGGGGAAGAAGGGGAGGGTAGGAAAGTCCAGTGGTGCAAATTACGGACCAAAATTGTCGACGGAGCCAGGGGAAGGAAGGCACATATTCCGGCCAGGCTCGACTTTATGGCGGCTAATGGAAAAAGATGATCGTTTACTCTCTGTTCTCTCGTCGTGGGGGCTTAACTCGGTGTGTGTGTGTGTGTGTGTGTGTGTGTGTGTGTGTGTGTGTGTGTGTGTGTGTGTGTGTGTGTGTGTGTGTGTGTGTGTGTGTGTGTGTGTGTGTGTGTGTGTGTGTGTGTGTGTGTGTGTGTGTGTGTGTGTGTGAGAGAGAGAGAGAGAGAGAGAGAGAGAGAGAGAGAGAGAGAGAGAGAGAGAGAGAGAGAACAACAGCTATCAACAAAGTGCTCTGTAGGATTAAAACACATATAATAATAATAAAATAAATAACTCATCAATTTATCATATTTTTCATCCAGTCCCATTTCTTACCCTTACCCATCCGGTTGGAGCGCCTTATACACTCAATCAACAGGCGTCATTTGGTTATATGGTGGCCACCCAGCGTAGTAAATGGCTTTCTGCATTACAGGAAATCGTCTGGCTTGTCATTCACTGTAGAGTTACCTGAAGGAAGCACTATATTGAGTGGGTGGATGGTGAACGTCCCCACATGCCACTGGAATCTCCTGGTCAAATTGATTCACAAATAACGCACCAATTAATCACACGCCACCCACCTAAATTAATAGACAAATAAAACACAAAAAATAAACACCACTAACAAGAAACAAACCTTCTCTGTTTCATTCATACTCAAACGACATGGACACAAATACAAAACAAACATACAAACCCTACGTCAATTCTGGGAAGGTTATCGATTTTAGCACACACATAACTCTATCTCGCAACTGTATAACCAGACGCCTTAATTCCAGAACGGGTGATCACAGACAAATCTCCTCCATACAGCCCTTTCTTCCGCCATGAGACTGCCTTCTCTCCTACTCACACCTCCACACCAAAACACTTCTCCACCTCTTCCTCTCATCCTCGGTCTCCCCCTCCTATGGTTGTCAGAATTCGTAGCTTAGGAGTTGTGGTTGTGGATGTCCAGCTACAGTTGCAACCCCAAGCTCATTTGAACACGAACCCGGCGGACTGCAGACCTATGTTGTCTTTCCTCCACAGTCCACCATCCTCCTTTCGGGGGATAGGGAGGGGCCTGTGGGACGTTTGTATAACCGGACAGCTCCACCACTCAAGCAAATTAGTGCCACCACGAGAAGGCGTCCCTAGCCAGCCCCTTTTGGATGTCAGAAAGGCAAAACAGTGTGGGTAAAAAAGAGTAAAAGTAATATTCTAAGGGAAGACTGGGATAAGGCTAAAGCTGATTGTCTGCCTTATTAATGCTCGTGTAGTTGATAGGCATTACTCTAAACCTTCAGCACTCGTCAACTAGCGCATTATCCCTCTCTCTTACCCCCTTGAATCTCGTGACGTGTTTCTTAGCTTATTCCTGCTCCCCACAGACGATTAAATTTTGTGATGGGAGGGCCAACTGTACTGAAGGGGTAAAGGAAGGATGTAGCTCACCTCTCCCACTCGGAAACTCTCTAAAGCTGTATAAAATCGTCTGGAGATGGCAAGAATAATGAAATATACGTGATTAAGCTGAAGGGGTTAATCATCACTCCTAATCGAATGCCAGAAACACACGAACTTCGAAATAAACACAGAACGTTCATAGCAAACACACGTAAGGTCTAAGCAAACACACGTTCGGTCAAAGCAAACACACTAACTTCAAAATAAACACGCGAACGTTCAAAGCAAGCACATGTGCGTCGAAAGCAAACGCACGAACTCTAACATAAACACAAAAGTTCAAAACAAACACAGGAATGTTCAAAGCAAACACAGAAACGTTCAAAACAAACACATGAACGTTCGAAGCAAACACACGAACTTTCAAAACAAACACAAGAACGTTCAACGCAAAACACACAAACGTTCAAAGGAAACACAGGAACGTTCAAAGCAAACACACAAAAGCTCAAAACAAACACACGAATGTTCAGAGCAAAACACAACGTGCAAAAGCAAAACACACGAATATTCAAAACAATCACACGAACATTCAAAGCAAACACACAAAAGTTCAAAGCAAACACAAACGTTCAAAGCAAACACACCAACGTTCAAAGCAAACAAGAAAGTTCAGAGCACGTACACAAACGTTCAAAACAAACGCAAATGTTCAAAGCAAACACAAACGTTCAAAGCAAACACACCAATGTCCAAAGCAAATTCGAACATTCAAACAAAACACACGAGAATAAAGCAAACACACCAGCGTTCAAACCAAACCCACGACCACCCAACGCAAACACACGAACGTTCAAAGCAAGCACACCAACGTTCAGCCAATTAGGGAAGGCTATCGGAAAATCAATAACTCTCTTTTTTTCCTTTTTTTTTTCCCTCTCTAAATAGGCAAGCGGTAATACGGATTTAGTCATGATATCGGGGCGACCACCAGCACGCAGCAGCCGTATATGTGATTAATAGTATTACCTGTGGGGATTTGGCCTTCACCTGGGATTTGCAACAGTAATGAGGTGAATAGTGTGTGCTTATTAATGGCCTGATTAGAGATTTATTATATAGTTTTGGTTTTAAATTGATCGACTCGTGTTTTAATATTTATTTTCCTTGGTTAGACTAGTACTGTAGTTCGGTTTTAAATGGTTCATCGGTGTTTTCTGTCTGGGTATTTCCTTCCTTTTCTGTATATTCGATACATATGATTCTCACCACGTCCCTCGGTGGAGTGGTGTGGATGATGACGATATGGATTAGCAGTGTAAATGAATGCTTGCTTCAACCCACCTGACCGTTGCTTTAACTTGATTTTACTGCTTAATTTACTTATTTATTTACTCTTTTTTTCGATGAGGCTGTTTTTTTTAATCAGTCCTACGTAAAATAAGCCTTATTATGATACGGGACTGGGGTATTTATGATGCGAATGGTTTGGTTTTATTAGGCTGGACCGCTGGGATTTCTATTGATTTTCTATTTATTTATTTATTTTTTTTTATTTTTTTTGGGGGGGCGACATCTCTAAATCAGCCCAAATTGAAATACCCGTAAGTTCGGGTATCAAAAGGGACAGGACATTTTTTGATATAGAGTGTAATTCTGAACTGTTCGACCAGTGGAATTTTAATGTACACCATACCGCGTTTGTGTGTGTGTGTGTGTGTGTGTGTGTGTGTGTGTGTGTGTGTGTGTGTGTGTGTGTGTTTTGTCGAGTTTGGTGGGGTGGGTTCGTCCTCTCTCTCTATCCTCTTGTTCCCTCACCTTTGACATGCAAATATCAAGTCCAAAATTGTCCGAATTAGTCAACCCCGCTGGCCACTCTAAATCCGCGGCAAAATGAACCTTAGTGCCCGTTGCTGTTGAGTTCATTTTTGCGGTGGTCGATGGGGCAGACCGGTAGGATGTGTCGGGGGAGTGAATCTCATTGTTCCAGGCAGAGTGAATTTTCATGAGTTAATCGGTAGCGAGATTAAAGTTGATACTGGCGGACCTACTGGATCTTTGGCTGTGGGGGAGGAGGGTGGGGGAGTGGGTGTGGGTGCTGTGTGGTGGTGGTGGTGGTGGTAGTGTGGTACAGGTGGGTGGGTTTATCAAGCGTGGAAGGGTGTTGTATAGGAGGGTGGGTGCAGAACAAGAGTGTGGGTGTATTTTATGAGTAAGAATGTATATTTGAGTGGGTTGGTATATATGGGTGGGTGGGTGTATTTTGGGTAGGAGGGTGTATTATGAGTGCGAGGGTGTATTATGAGTAGAAGGGAATATTATGGGTGGATGGGTGTATTATGGGTGAGGTGTATTTATGGGCGGGTGGATTATAATGGGTGGATGGGTGTATTTTTGGATGGGTGGGCATATATGGGTGGGTGGGTGAGTGTATTATGGGTGGAAGGATATATTGTGGGTTGGTGGATGTATTTTTGGTGTGTGTGTGTATTATGGGTAAGAGGGTGTATGATGGGTGGGAGGGTGTATTATGGGTGGGAGGATGTATTATGGATGGGAGGGTGTGCTATGGGCTTATTAGGAAGGGTATTTCATGAAGGGTGTATGTGAGTGGGAGATATGAAAATAATGTTGGATTTACAGATGCTGAGAGAGTGAGAGACAGGAGCCTAGAGAAAGAGGGGTAGTAAAGAAAAAGAATGTATAAAACATAGAAAGTAAACAGGAAAAAAGACAACAGGGAAAGAGAAAGTAGAAAAAAAAGAAAGGAATGATAAAAACAGCGTCAAACAGTAAAGAAATTGGATATGAAGAAAAAGGATTAGCCAAAAAAATGTGGTAAAAGTACTATAAAAATTAGTAAAAAGAACAGACAAGGAAAAGAGAAAAAATGCGAAAAAGTATAAGGGAAAGCAAAGAGGAAGGAGCGTGGTTAAGAAAACGAGGATTAAGTGGAAGGAGGAAATGAACGGAGGGTCAAGAACAAGGGTAAGAGAGAGGGGAGGAAAAGTGGAAGATGAGAGGGAAAAAGGAATGGTGGAGAGGATGGGAGAGGAGGAAGGGGGGAGAGAATGTGGAAGGGAGGGAGAGACGATGAGAAGGGAGGGTGAAGAAGATAGGAGGAAGAGTGGAAAGAGATGAGGAGAGGAAGAGAAATGAAGGAGATAGAGGGAAGAAAAGGAAAAAGGAGGATAGAGAGGAGACGTGTGAAATGGAAAGGGAAGAAAATGGAATGTAAAATTTTGAAACAAAGAATGAGAGAGAGAGAGAGAGAGAGAGAGAGAGAGAGAGAGAGAGAGAGAGAGAGAGAGAGAGAGAGGGGGGGGGGTAGATGAAGGAGGGAAGGGAGTGAGTGGGAGGAACAGTACACAAAAGGCAGGAAGGGGCGGAAGTAGTGAAATAGAAAAGAAAAAAAAGAGGTTTTGTGTGTGTGTGTGTGTGTGTGTGTGTGTGTGTGT
>NC_137053.1:54774678-54812178 GCF_032717465.1 Coenobita brevimanus
GTCGAGGAGTGTGTGTGTGTGTGTGTGTGTGTGTGTGTGTGTGTGTGTGTGTGTGTGTCCCAGTATTTTTTACTTGCACTGGGTTTCTCTGAACTATATGAAATCGTTTGACTAACTGGAATCAGAATAAATGTGTTTATTTTTAATTTTATTTTATTTTTATTTTTTGCCAAACGTTCATCTAAACATTTTGTCGTTTTTTAATATGATTTTTTATTTTTCAACTCTCATCAAATATCCCACGCTGGAAATAAATATGAAATTGATACACCTGATCAAAGGGTTAGTATTGCCGACTCTAGCATCGATCCACAGCCTTACGATAAATAGCATGACAGTGAACAATGACTTCTGAAACTTACTGATGTTATCTTCGAGACCCAACAGACTTTTCTGAGTATTGTGTAAGCTTGTGGTAATCCCTCGACCGTGAGATACGACTGAAACTGGACATAAATTCTTCGTCCTTAACCCATTTTTGACACTCATGCATTTTCCCTCCTGTGGCGTCTTTCGCAAATAGTTTTATACTCAATACTCGTATCTCAGTGTAATCAATTCAACGGACTATAAAATACTAACATGTAATATTAAGCTTGGCTGTGGACTATTTTCCAGTCTCTCTCTCTCTCTCTCTCTCTCTCTCTCTCTCTCTCTCCCATTTAATCTATTAACATTTTTTTAGGTAGAAAAATTCCACATCCAGCCAGACTATACATCCTAGTAAACAAGAGGCTGTGCCAAGGCACAGCAAACCCGTCCCCGGCAGTCATTTTACACACAAGATATCTAGTCAGACATCTCACATGTCAAATCTGGAGTTAATCGTGTGAAAATTGACGATTTCATGCCCATTTGAATTTTAGGCCCGACCTGCCAGACATTGACCCCCTTTCTGCTAACTGGGGTATGACCCCCCTGACGTAACAGGGCATGTTATAGGATGTAGAATTGATAGATACATCTTTAGGTTTTGGTTTCATGTACAGTAGATATGACGAATTTGAAAGAAGTTATGGAGAAAATCGATTTTTTGTTTACATTTTTTACATTTTGGGGGCCTACAGCCTGGGCCTTGGCCCAATTTGGCCCCAGATTTAATCAGGTGATCAGGTCATAGCCCATCATCCCTGTAATTTTGGTCAAAATCACATCAGTAATTTTCGCGTAAAGTTAACAGACAGACAAACAGACAAACCGAGTGAAAACTATACCCGTCCCCGAGCCCCTCCGGGACGGGGACGGATAAAAATCCCCGCCATCAAGGGATGGGAATAAATCTATTAAAAAGAAAGTCTGCAGAACACAGTTTTAAAGTACTTCTATTTTCACTGCCTCATAATCCCCAACGTACCCTGGTTTTTATATCTTCGTTGTACCCTACGTTTTATTTCGTCCTTTCCACCCCATTACACTCCTCTTTCCTGCCGCCCTCTTCCCCTCGGTCTTTCTACCTTACCGTTCTTCCTTGTTTCACACCCTATTCTCTACGGTGTCGTTTTCTTATTCCCACTCTACTGCCTGTTCCTTGTATGTCTTTTGTGTTTCTCTATTTTCTTCATATTCTTTCCCTTCATTAAAACTCTTTCATTCTCTCTCTCTCTCTCTCTCTCTCTCTCTCTCTCTCATGATGTTCCCCTTGCTACTTCTCCCTTAGTCGTCTCACATTTTTTCTTTGGACCAACATTTATCCTTTCGTCTCTATTTTTTATTCATCTACTTCTTTACCTCTTGTTCTTCATTATTCTATTTTTTCCTCCTGCTATTCCCTCATTCTCTCTCTCTCTCTCTCTCTCTCTCTCTCTCTCTCTCTCTCAAGACAACAAACGAGACATACAAGCCGGAATCTCTTAAACCTATTCAAAAGCTATTCATCGAGTCACTGAACGAGCCTATACTTCCCTGTCTTCACGTCCTCCCATCCCCATCCCTGCAATACTCTGTTCACATTAACTGGGTGTAAAATTGCTGTCAGTCCATCTTGAATGCTGCGCTACAAGAACAGATTAACACTAGACTCTGGGGCTAGTCACGATGAAGTGCTACGGAAAGGATGTAAAGCCACAGTATCGTCCGAGTCTGCCACTAAGCTACAGGACATACATTGCAAAAGGACGAAAAACTCCACCTATAAGATTGAACTATGCTCACTATAGATTCGTTTCTCTTATCTCTCCCTTGGCCTTGTTCAGCTGTAGAGTTAGGGACCTGGATGTAATGTTGACTGTTGCTGATTGTATTCTAGGGGAAGACTGGGACTTAGCAAAAATAGATTGTCAGGATTAATGACCCCGGTACAGTTGATAGGAAATAATTCTCAGTATTACTCTTCCAATTTTTTTACACTCTTATGGGCGAGGGGACGAGGGGTGGAGAATGGTGGGGGAGAGCGAGACAGGATGTAGAGGAAGGGGGCAGGAGGAGGACGGTAGAGAGAATAGAGATGCGTGTGGGGGAGCGAGATGCCTGTAGGAGTGACATGGTAAGAGATGGAAAAAGGAGAACAGAAGAGGAAAGAGGGGGTGGAAAAGGACAGGAAGGAGAACGGGTTGGGAGAGCTGGAGAAAGTAACCTACGGAGGGCGAGGAGGAAAGGGCAGAAGAAAGGAGGTTGGATAGGAGAGATTAAGGAGAGGGGTGAGGTGAGGGAAACTGATAAGGAGGGGAGACAGAGGAAAGGGGGCAATTACTGAATCATAATCTGACCCACAACTTCGTGCAAATGCACTTACATCTATGAATATTTTATATATATATATATATATATATATATATATATATATATATATATATATATATATATTTGTATTTTATATATATATATGTATATATATATATATATAAATATATAAATTTGTATATTTATATATATATATATATATATATATATATATATATATATATATATATATATATATATATATATATATATATATATATATATATATATATATTTGTTTATTAATTTGCTACCAGAAAACTGTACCCCATCTCCTCCTTCACTCAGCTTTGACGTATCAGTCAATATGGTCAAATAATTATTGGCATATCCCAGATGCGTTCCCCACTGCACTGTGGCGAGAAAAAAAAAACACGAGAATAAAGAAAAAAAAAACAGTGTGAAGGTCCTATAGAGACTGTGTCGCAGTTGAAGAGAAAAACAATGAAAGCCGAACAGAAAAGGTATAAGAAATGGAGAGAAAAAAGTGACAACTGGAAAGAAAATGGGTAAGAACTGGACAGAAAAAAAGTCAAAACGTGGATAAATGAGATGTATGATTTAGAGAAGAGGAATTTGGACAGAAAAGGAGTGTAGGTAAGAGAGAGAAAAAAAGAGAAAAGGTATAAGTTAAACACAGAAGGAGCGAAAATTAGAAAAGGCGTGAAGGTTGGACAGAACAGGGAAAAACTGAACAGAAAAGGAATGGGAGTTGGAAAATAAAGGGACAGTAGTTGGACCCAAAAGGCGTGAGAATTGGAGAGACGGGGAGCAGAGACTGGACAGAAAGGGAGTGAGAAATGGACAAAACCGGAGTGAGAGTTGGACATATAAGCATGATAGATGGACAAGAAGGGAGTTAGACAAATAGAAAAAGAGAACGTTAGAGAGAAAAGGGGTGAACGTTGAACAGAAAAGGGATGAGGAGAACAGAAAAGGACAGACTTAGAAAAGGGAAACCTGGACAGAGAAGGAGTGAAGGGTTGAGGGAGTGAGAGAGAGAGAGAGAGAGAGAGAGAGAGAGAGATTGTAATTGTACAGAAAAGGAGCTAGATATGACTAGAAAGACTGAGATTGAGAAAAGAGAAAGTTGGACAGAACAGGAGTGAGATCTGGAGAGTAAAGAGATGAGAGTTGGAAAGAAAAGGAGTGAGAGTTGGACAGAAAGTAAGAATGTTGGACAGGAATAAAAAAACAAAGGGCGTCATCGAAGTCTCTCTCTCTCTCTCTCTCTCTCTCTCTCTCTCTCTCTGAAACCCCAGCTCCCGTTTATGTAGTCCCTTCGCGTCCGCATGTCACCCTTCCCACTCCTTTTCTCTGCTCACAACGATTCCTTCTGAGTTGCCCATTAGGCCTTTGGTTCTTTTTTTTCTTAGCCCATTAGATTCCATTTTCCATCCTTTTAGGCCTCTCAGATTCTTTTTTCTTCCTTTAACCCATTCACTTCCCTTTTTTTCTCCTACTTGGCCCTAGGAGTCCTTTTTTTCCTCCCTATCATCACTTTATCTCTAATATCATCACTCAATTGCGCCGTAAAAAGGAAAAAAAATACGCTTCACCATCATTTTTCTTCCCTACTCCAACCTCCACACACCATCATTCCATCCTACACCACCACAGCAATCATCACCATCACCATCATCATCATCATCATTATCCCCATTATCTTTCTGCTCCAATCTCCACACACTGGCTTTCCATCCTACACCATGGCGACCATCATCACCCTCATTTTGCTTTAATTATTACACTTCACCATTTCAGCCTATTTAACCCCCACATCATCATCATCATCATCATCATCATCATCATCATTAAACTTCACCACCACCAGAAATCCTCTCTCATTCACTCTTTGAGCCAACAAAACACAACTCCACCCCACATCGCCACAAGTATCATCATGCTTCCTTACTCAGAGTTCCACACAACAGCACTTTATCCCACGCCAATATCCACAACATCACCCAGTTTCATACTACCAAAGTCCTCACCACTCCACCCTACGCAACTACAACTACCGTCATTCTTCCCTGCTCCCCATCACCTGTCCACCTAACTCCAGCTTCCATACTGTACATTACCTTTCCACTCTACGAAAACATCCAGATCATTCTACACTATTCTAACCTTCTCATCTTCATCCAGCCTCACCAAAAAGGATATCACTCCACCCATCCTTTAACCACTTCACCCTACACACTTCATCGATCTATCGATCCATCCATCCACTCATCCATCCTTAACTGATCCACAAACATCTCCAACTGTTAAACAGTTTACAGGTCACCAACCATCCATCCATCCATCCTCTCTACCACAACTGATTCACAATCCCTCCCCTAACATTTCAACACTACACACATCACTATCCATTCAATCCATCAATGATCCGTCAACTGATGTAGAAACACCCATTCAACTTTTCATCACTCCACACATCACCACCCACCCACCTATCCGTCCACTCGTACATCCCTTCACTAATCCACAAACAACCCTCAACATTTCACCACTCCACACATCACCACCCACCCACCATCCATCCATCCATCGTCCCTCATCTGATCCCCAAACGCTCCCTAGCATTTTGTCATTCCAACCCCCCTACCTCCACCCATCCATCCCTAAACTGATCCACAAACACCCCTTAAGCGAATTAAACTCTGTCTCTCTGAAGAATGGATGAGCTTGAAAGAGGTGCTGGGGTTCCAAAGTTGAGCTACAGAATAAACTCCCCATGTTAATTACAAGTTACGCAGCAGCAATGTCTGGGGTGAGGGGGGAGGAGTTTGGATGCTAACAACTCAGGGGAAAGTTTTGAGGAACGTGAATGAAGGGAGGGAGAGAGGGATAAAACATCTTGCTCTTGGCCCACCACCTACGCGTTTGGGCCCCTCTATCCACTCATTCCTGGGCTCTCACATACTCGTCTCACTCTCTGGGGTCTCCACCTTGCGTTTCACTGTGTCTTGAACCTACGCATGTACTATTTGGGCCCTTCCCCTATGTGGTTTACTCTCTGGGCCCTCCACCTGCACATTTCACTCCCTGGTCCCTCTACCACCGTTGTTTCACTCTGGACCCTCCACACTCTCTAGACCTTCCTACTAGGCGGTTTCACTTTTCAACCTTCCACTTACGCGTCCTGCAATACATAGAGGCTTGCTGGTACCCCCTTTTAAGCTCAATAAAATCGTCTGGAAATAGCAAGAATAAAGAGTATTAGACGACACCGGATTTACTTTCGGCTCTCTTACACGTTTCTCGTACCTAAATTTTTTCAGTCAGTGGGCATGCTTTTCACTCTATGCTTGCAATTTCCACACGATTTTAGTCTGTTTAATAGAGGTTCTTCGACCGTGAGGGGTGAAGTGTAACTTTCATTAACTCTTTCACTATTGACAGTTTTTCCTAAGCCAAATATAATCGTCTGCATAGTAAAACGAAAAAATTAGAGGCTGCAAGAAGTAAATGGAGGTACAATCGTATGGAAGTAGCGAGAATAAAAGATAAATAGGAGGACGTAGGAGGCAAAAACACGTCATCGAGTAGAAGGGGTTAATGTTGATACAGCGGAGGAGGAGGGAAAAGTTTAGGGCAGATGAAAGGGGTCTCATAAAGGGAGGGCGAAAAAAGCGTTAGTCTAAACTTTACGAGTTGTGAGAGTCGTCCCACGGTTGATAAGGCCCATCTCAGCGAAAATAACCCATTCATCTTCATCATCATCATCATGTTCACATTTCACTACAGCACCATTAAACGCAGCAAGAATAATCATCATCATCATCATCATCACCGATTTCACTACAGTCCTCTTAACCCACTGACTGAGATTTCCAAAAACCTGAATAAAACCTCCCGCCCTTCGGTAGAAAAAAAAAAATACAAAGTCCTCTATTCTCAGGTGTGACAACCAACTAAAAAACAGAGCAAACGAAGAGTAAGTCATATAGTTCTGGCTGCAATAAAATGACTCAGTGGGTAATTCTCAACCAGCGGAATTGAAAAAAACATTCATCCATTGATGTGTTACATTTTAAGTCTTCCTGCCTTCAGACGATTTAACTCAGCTTCAGGGACACCTCAGGCAGAGAAGGGGTAATTGAAGGCTGTATCTATCCTCTTGTATTTGAAAAGTCTCTCAAAAATTAAATAAAATTGTCCAAAGTTGGCAAAAACAAAATGCAAAATACATAATCCTACTGGAAGACCAAACACAAAAAAGAACATCCAATACACCAATCGCCAGACAATATATCGAGTCCAACTTTCATTTCAATTGCTTATCCACAACAAAGCTTCTCCAAAAACGCCTCTCTCACTGACATACAAGGAGACGAGAAAGGCCAATTCAGTGACTCGTACACACACACACACACAAACACACACACACACACACACACACACACACACACACACACACAGGTCCATACACACGCACACATCTCTCTCTCTCCCTCTCTCTCTCTCTCTCTCTCTCTCTCAGGGCTAAATATAGAGAATACCTGGTACGTCCCTTGCAATACGCTGTGGGAGAGATGGAAATAGGACAGACAGTGTGGGAATGTTTATATTTCTCTCTCTCTCTCTCTCTCTCTCTCTCTCTCTCTCTCTCTCTCTCTCTCTCTCTCTCTCTCTCTCTCTCTCTCTCTCTCTCTCTCTCTCTCAGTGCGTCTGGGGGGAGAAATAAATAGGACAGAAAGTTTGGAGTTGTTATTTCTGTGTACTGAATCTCTCTCGCTCTGTGTGTGTGTGTGTGTGTGTGTGTGTGTCTGTGTGTGTGTGTGTGTGTGTGTGTGTGTGTGTGTGTGTGTGTGTGTGTGTGTGTGTGTGTGTGTGTGTGTGTGTGTGCACTCCTGGAGAGGTATGGAAATAACAAGGGATTGTATTTTGTCTATTTTTGTGTGTCCTCCCTCCCTCTCTCTCTCTCTCTCTCTCTCTCTTTTTTTTTTCTCTCTTCGTCAGCAAAAGGAGAGAGAGAGAGAGAGAGAGAGAGAGAGAGAGAGAGAGAGAGAGAGAGAGAAAGAGAGAGAGAGAGAGAGAGAGAGAGAGAGAGATGCCATCAGGCCTAAAGGGAAGCCTGTGTCACATTGTAAGGCTTGGGGTGGGGATGAGGTGGGGGTGAAGGGATGATTCGGTGACGGTAGTGGTAGGTAGAGGTAGTGATAGGTAGGGGTAATGGTAGGTACGGTTAGTGGTAGGTAACGGTAGTGGTCAGTGAGGGTAGTTGTAGATGGGGTAAATGGTAGGTGGGGACAGCGGTAGGTGGGGATAATGGCAGGTGATATAATGACGACTGAGGTAAATGAGAATATACTGATAATACAGACTGTGGTGGCAGCTGTGGTAGGCGATGGTTGTGGTAATTGTGGCAGGTGATGGCTGTGGTTGAGGTGGCAGTGGGAGAGAGCTGTGGTGGTTAATGGCTGAGGTATATGCGATATTAGTAGCTGTGGTAAGGAAGAGGATTATGGTGTTGAAAAAATAATGGTGGTAGTTGAGGTAAGAGATGGTGGTAGTGGTAAATAAGAGATTATAAGGACGGTATTTATAATCGTAGAATTTGTGTTCAGTGGAAGGTGGAAGTTGTGGAATCTGGATGTTGTGGAGGGTGGAAGTTGTAGGTAAGCGTTGTGGTAATGTTTTTTTGTGGTTGTGTGGTAGGGTTGAGAGTGGTAGGTAAAGCGGTGCTGGGCATGGGCTGTGGTAGTGCTGTATGTGGTTGTGTGGTAGGTAGTGAGTGACAGGTGGCTGTGGCAAACGAATAAAGTATAATGTGTTGATGCTGACGGTAAAGAGAGCAAAATGGTCGTTGTGGTAGCTTTGTGGTATGTAGCAGAGTAGTAGTAGTTGGTGGAGGTAGAGTAGTAACTGAACCTGTGGTGGTAGTTATAGTGAGGGTAGTATAGAACGGTGTAAATTATGGTTTCCTGTCATCCTTTCCAATGAAATTTCCAAGACATCCTTTTTACGCTATATGAAAGTCCTCACTAGTCCTTTAAGTTTTCGGCTGCCTTCCTATCGTTGCCACTGAGACATAGAATAGTTATGTAAATTATAATCTACCCTATAAACACAGCTTCGAAAGGACCAATAGGGCTGTTGCTGTGTGCTCTCCCTTTTACTCCTATGTAGTGAAAGAAGTGGTGTGGGTAGTGGTGTTGGTAGCATTAGTAGTTTTGTAATAGGTATGAATGGTGGTGGTGGTAGCGAGAGAATAATAGGGCAATGAAGGTAGTTGTAGTAGGTGGAATAGATGGTTGTGGGGGTGGTAGGGAGAGTAATGGTACAATTATGGTAGTTGTGGCAAATGAAGATGGTACTAGCGCCGGGGTTGGAACTGTGGTAGTGGGGTAGGTGTGGTAGGTGAGGCTGAGGATAACACCAAACTCTTAAAGAAATGTTGGGAGTGGTGAAAATGGTGGTGATAATTTGTGATAATAAAGATGGTGGTGGCAGGGACGGTAGGAGTGTAGTTGTAATGGCCATGGTGGTGGTGGTGGTAGCAGTGGTAGTGGTCTTGGTGGTAGTATCAGTGGTAG
Source organism: Coenobita brevimanus (assembly GCF_032717465.1). NCBI lineage: Eukaryota > Metazoa > Arthropoda > Malacostraca > Decapoda > Coenobitidae > Coenobita > Coenobita brevimanus. Next base: position 54,783,942 of record NC_137053.1, read on the forward strand.
TAGTGGCAGGGGTAGGTATCAGGAGTGCTGGTAGCAGTATTGGTTGTGGAGGTGGTGGTAGTAGTGGTAGCAGCAGTGGTAGTAGTGGTAGCAGCAGTGGTGGTAGTAGTAGTTGTAGTATCAGTAGTGGTGGTGGTTGTGGTGGTGGTGGTGATACAGCTGAACTGTTAATGATGGCGGTGCTAGTGGTACTTAATGGTGAAAACAGTGGTGGTAATCAGTGGCGAATGGCTGGTGGTAGTGGTAATGATGTCAACAGTAGGCAAATGGTGGCAAGGAGGGGAGGAGTGTGTTAGGGAGGGTGGTAACGATCGGGTGGTGGTATTGGTGGTATGGGTGTTAATGGTGTGAGCGATGGTAGTAGTCAGTCCCTGTGGTGAAAGCCTTGGTGGTGGTGGCAATGGTGTCAGTGGTGGAAATGATGTCAGTGGTGGTATAGTAATGGTGACGTCAGTGGTGGCAATGACGTCAGTGTTGGCAGTGGTAGCAGTGGTGGTGTCAGAGGTGGTGGCAGTGAGGGCAGGAGTGTGCTCGGGGGCGGTGGATCGATCAGCACCAAACAAAAGCTTCCCCAGTCCTTAACAGTGTCAAGTGTCTATGAAACTGCTGCCTCCGCGACCCCTCTCTCTACCCTCACCTCACATCACCTCAGCTCAGCCCTTTACTCTCCACCCCCTCACTACACTTACCTCATATCACCTCAGCTCAACCCTTTACTCTCCACTCCCTCTCTACCCTCACCTCATATCACCTCAACGCAACCCTTCACTCTCCACTCTCTCTACCCTCACCTCACATCACCTTTCCCCTCTCACAACTCTCACCTCACCTTGCTCTCTTGCCCATTCTCTACCCTCACATTATAGCACATCACCTCACTCTTTTCTCTCTCTCTCTCCCTCGCTCTACCCTCTCCTCACCTCGTCCTTTTCTCTCCCCTCCCTGAACCCTCACTTCATTCATCTCGACCCTTTTTTCTCTTCTGCCTCTCTCTCTCTCTCTCTCTCTCTCTCTCTCTCTCTCTCTCTCTCTCTCTCTCTCTCTCTCTCTCTCTCTCTCTCTCTCTCTCCCTCCCTCCCTCCCTCTCTCTCTCTCTCTCTCTCTCTACTCACCTCACCGCACACCACTTTTTCTTTCCTCCCCTTCCCCTTCTCTCTCTACCCACATCCTTTACTCTCTTTCCCCTTTCCCTATCCTCACCTCAACTTACCTACTTCACCCTTTTCTCTCCCCGCGCCTTCCTCTTACCTCATCCTTTCTCTCCCCTTTCTGTCTTTTCACCAAACGTCTGTTCTCTCTCTCTCTCTCTCTCTCTCTCTCTCTCTCTCTCTCTCTCTCTCTCTCTCTCAGTCATTTCACCCCGCTCTCCCCTCTCGGTTTTACATTTCCCCTCTCTCTATTAACCATTTTTCCCTACCTCCTCTCAGATTTCCCCTACCTCCTCCTTCAATTCTCGGGTGCTTCATTCTCTCTCTTTCTCTTTCTCTCTCTCTCTCCCTCTCTCTTCCTCTCTCTCTCTGCCTTTATCCACCTTTTTTATCATTATTACTTCGATTTCTTCCTATGGTTTATTCCCCATCTCTCTCTCTCTCTCTCTCTCCAGCCTCAGTGAAATGCAAAACAGCCCGTAATTGCCTCAGAATAATAGCCAAAAATAGCCTAATGACCTAAAGCCTCCCTGACGAGACATACAGCAAGACTTCCCACACACACTCAGGCCTAATTAGGGTCAATGGTGGGTCTCGGTTAATTATGATGGATGGTACGGATTGAGATGATGGAATTAACCTTTTTTTTTGCCTCCGTAATGGCGCATGTGAGTATTCTATTTGGGTATACTCTGTTCACTTATACTAGGCGTGAAATTGACATCTCGCCAGCTTGAATACGTATAGCAAGAGAGGAACACTAAAATGCAGCGTTTTTTCCCGACGATGTGCCATGAAAAGAAGAAAGAGCCGTAGTATTCTCTGTCTGTCTGTCTGTTTCTCTCTCTCTCTCTCTCTCTCTCTCTCTCTCTCTCTCTCTGTCTCAGTCCACCTTTTTTTTTTATCATTATTACTTCTTTTATTCTCTCTCTCTTATTCTACCGATGAACTATGGGAAGTTAGCTACGAAAGGGCGAAATTCTCCTTAACCTAAACGAACGAAAGCTTAAAGAAATCCTGGTAGTCATTTTTATTAAGCTTTGTGTACACATTTCCAATTCAGAGATAACATATAGTTTCAATAATCCTTTTACTGCAAGAAATCTGCCTCAGGTGAAGAAAATCATATGGGGGTTACTTGCTGACAGTGAAGAAAACGTTATCAGAGTGGAAGGGTTAACTACATAATTCAAGACGACACCAGACGATTATGCGTAGTTGAGAGAAATCCCTGCAACAAAATGGTTGAAATTTTATGAAAGCTGTTATGAATTAATGTGACATCATTAACACTTTACTGATCTACCAGACGACCCGCTGACATGTCGAAAAAAATACCCCCGCTAATATCAATACACCAGTCCTGTATGAGACAGCCCTAGCATGTATTCAGTATGGACGGTGGGTGTTAGCGCCGAAGTGGTGACATGTGGAGGTGTGTGGTACATAGGAGGACTACTGGGCCTTGAAAGCAAGCTGTGAAGCCTATGCCCAGAGTTGGTGACAAAAAAAAAAAAAAAAAAAAAAAAAAAAAAAACTTGCTGCCTAAGGACGGACCTTGGGTATTTCTTTCAGGATAACACTGTATTCTTTTCACCTTAGCTTGGTCCAAATTTTCGTTGTTTTCCAGCTCATTTCCATTAGCTCAGTGGCAGAAATTAATTATGGCTCTTCATCCTTTCTGTAGAAGTTCTTCGTGACTAGCATGATAATAGTGTTAATCTATTGTTATAACTTAGCGTTAAAGTTGGTGAGACGGTAGTTGTAGGTCAATTTAAAGTGGAAAGAGTAGTCTATGGATACGTTTGTTTTGCTGCGTTCTATCCTCTCAGAACACCCTTCTCCATCTTTTTTCTTAGCATTTCTGACATTCATATTTCTCCCTACCACCTTTTTTTTTCTTCTCTCCTCCATCTCTCCCCTTCCCACCCTCTTTCGCCTTCTGCCTTTCGTATTTCTGCCTTTCCCCCTTTTCCCTACTTTACCTTTCTTTCCTTGTCCCATACTACCTTCTCTTCCCAATAACCCCCTTCTGCCTTCCCAACCTCTCCCCTCCATCCCATCCACCTCCTCATTCTCTTATTTTCTCCTTCTTTATGTCTCAAATTACCTCTCTCTCCTCCTTCCCCTCTCCTCTTCTCAACCTTTTTATTTATTTCCTTTCCTCCCTCTCTCTCACCCTCCCTTCCCCCCAGAAATCCCCACAAAGCAAGGTGTCATGAACCTCCATCATGAATTTACAATGACAACAGCACTCACTCTCCCCTTCTTCCTCTCCTTCCCGTTCTCCCCTTGCCCTTCTCTTCTCCTTCCTCCCTTTCTTCCCCTCTGCCCTTCTCTTCTCCTTCCACCCTTTCTCCCCTTGCTCTTTCTCCTTCAAATTCCTTCTCCCTCTCCTGTTTCTCCCCTTCCCGTCATTCTCCCCTCCCCTCTTCCTCCTCCGCTTCCTCTGTTCCCTTTACTTTTCCCTCTCTCCTTCTCTCTCTCATCCACCCCTCTCAATAGCCTAGGAAAGGGGTAAGAGGGATTAAACAGGTAAGTGGATGAGGTAAGTGAGGTGTTGGAGGAAAGGAAAGGCAAAAGTGAAGGGATAGGGAAAAAAGAAGGGAGAGAAAGGGAGGGAGAAGAGGAAGAAGGGAGAGAGAGAGAGGAGGAGGGGAAGGGAAAAGGGAGAAGGAGGAGAGAAGAGGGAAAGGGGGGAAGAGAGAGGGGGAGAACAGGATTTAAGAGAAGCATGAGGGGAGAGGGGGGAGGGGAAGAGGGATGAAAGGAAAAGTGGAGAGAGGGAATGGGGAGGAGAAGAGAAAAGGGAAAGGGGAGGAAGAAAAGGGAGAAGCAGGAGTAAAGGGACGAGGGGGAAAGAACGAGAGAGGGACAGGGATGATTAACAGGAGAAAGAGAACAGGAGGGGGAATTAGGTAAAGGGGAGGAATGGGATAGAAAATGGACAAGGGAGGGAAGGATGAGGGGGGGTTCCTTGTCACTATAAAGCTGAGATGGTCAATAATCACTGAAGGGGAAGAGAGAAACGGTAGGTGGCGGGGCTGGAGGTGGTGGCGGTGATGTAAGTGGTTTACAGGGGGTAGGTGGAGATAGGGAGTGGGGCAGCAGGGGGATAGGTTGGTGGATAGGTAGGCGGATAGGTGGGTGGGTAGGCAGGTGGATAGGTGGGTGAGTGGGGTAAGTGGAAGGATGGGTGAGTAGGTGGGCGGATGAATGAGGTGGTGGGTTAGTGGACAGATGGATAGGTGGGTGAGGGGACGGCAGCGGGAAAGAAGTCAGGTTAAGACACGTGAGACAATATAAGAGTGAAGATTACGAGGAAGGAGAAGACAATGATACAGGAGCGAGGAGGAGGAAAGAGATTAATTACATCAAGTTCATCAAGTAAAGGAGGAGGAGGAGAAGGAGGAGAAGGAAGAGGAGGAGAGGGAGGGAGGGAGGGAGGGAGGGGGAGGGAGGAGGAGGACGAAGAGGAAGAGGAAGGGACGGAGGAGGAGGAATAGGAAGAGAAGGAATAGGAGGAGGAAGAATAAGAGGAGATGGAGGACGAAACAGGGAGGGATTACAAAGGGTTACAAAAGAAAGCAAACAGCAACTGACCTTGTGGTCCTTTCGAGGCTGCTTGTTACAGAGTAGACTATGACTACAAGATTTAACTCCACTTGCTGAAGGATAAGGAAAGTAAAGCAAGAAGGCTCCCCCCACCCCTAAACCTTCCAGGAAAAAGTGAGAAAAACCACCATGCAGCATGGAAAAACTGACATGGAAATTTCACAGGAGACACTGTAAAGGAAAAGTTACATTCTATTATACTTTATCTATAAGCTACCAGTATGAATAACCTGAAAGAGAAAGTAATCAAATAAACTAATAACTACAGCATGACATCATGAACGGGTACGTTGAGTTATTGGGGCGTTTGTTGACATAATGTGGAAACTCCACTCAGCTGGAATAGGACGAGGAGGAGGAGGAAGAAGAAGATGAAGACGAGAAGAATGAAGAAAAGAAACGCTTCACTTGTGTTGACTCTCCACATACACACAGATAAACAAACAAACCCCACGCACGCAATCCCATCCTCACACACACACACACACACACACACACACACACACACACACACACACACACACACACACACACACACACACACACACACACACACTCCTAGTCAGTCTGTTATGCTCCAGGTATAAAACTATGCAACCCTATCGATCAAGCACACTAGTAGTCAATTTTTTTAAGGAGGCTCTCACCAAACTAATTCATTAATCTATTGAGCTTACAAGTGGTTAAAATTACCTTCAATAGCCCCTTCGACATGAGAGACCTTTCCGCAGCTCAAGAAAATCGTCTGGAGGTAATAATAACAGTAAAGGATAAGACGTCAACTTCCATTATGAAAGGAATGAGTACCGAAGCTTGTTCCTCATCCCTGAACGTTTACCTCCTCACCAACTATTTCTTCCTCCGTCCCTCTCCTTCATTAAGACTTATATTTTTGGTGATTTCCTTATCAGTCAGGCACGGGAGCATAAAAAAAGACACACACACACACACACACACACACACACACACACACACACACACACACACACACACACACACACACACACACACACACGACTTGGATAAACTGCTAGGCCACTCTCAGAAATAATAGTTCCCGTAAAACATGTGGAGTGTTATATTTTCTACGATATGCAGGCCTCTCTCTCTCTCTCTCTCTCTCTCTCTCTCTCTCTCTCTCTCTCTCTCTCTCTCTCTCTCAAGGACATTGTTATTTATATTATTTATGGTACTTAATAAAGCCATTGACTATTGCACTACATAAAGGCAATATAGTAAAGTGCATAAGATGTTTTTATTCTTACTAGGGAACAATACACATTTCAAACATTACTAAAATTAATAATAATAATCTATCTATCTATCTATTGCCAGACTCCTTAATCCCGTAAGGGGTGGCCACAAATAAATCGCCTCCATGTCACAATGTCCCCCACCATCTCAATGCCCTGCTCCCAGTTCACAATCCCCTCTCTCATATACATCTTAACTCCATCTCTCCTTCTCATCCTTGGCCTCCCCCTCCCTCTCCCCTCCTCCACCTCACTCACACACACTCTCCTCGTCAGTCTCTCACTCTCCATCCTCTCCACATGGCCAAACCACCTCAGTGTGTTTCTCCTAACGCTTCCTATCACACCCACATAATATTAATAATAATAATAATAATAATAATAATAATAATAATAATAATAATAATAATAATAACAATGATAATAATAAAAAATAATTAGTTACTTATTTACTTACTGTGTAGCCACAATATGGATGCTTCGCCATAACTATTTATGATATTGATTATCTTTGTAAGCATGGGTACATTTTACATGTCTCAATAACTGGCTAACTGAATGCTTAACTGCAACCATAATCCTTTCAGATAATGAGAGGGACCACAGCTATATTTCTGTAAAGTTAAAGCTTTACAGCTTTTGGGGTTTTCTCTAAAACGTGATACAAAGAAAACAACAAATTTTAATTCGGTACTTTCCACTAGGCTAAATGGCAAAATATTTAGCCGAAATTCTCAGGAAACTTTCCTATCGTAGGATTTTTTTTACAAAATAGCTGTATCTGAATTACTGTAGTTTCTGAGATATTTCAGTTTCAAATTTACGATTTTTGCACCAAAAAGGAGTATATGACCTTAAAAAATAGGTCAGGGTCATTTATATATGGCACAAGGATTTGGATTACCGTAGGGTACCTTCCTGTATAAGATCATCAAAATCTATGAAAAAAAAAAGGGCAAAGAAATATTATACCAAAACAATAAGCTTCGCCACAGGTAATCGAAATTAAATGTCGTCCTCGCTGTGAAGCGGTGAAAAAACAAAACAAAAAAAAGGAAAAAGAAAGGAAGCCCTCGAAAAGGAGGAGTTCAAACCACATATATAAGAGAATACAGACAAATAAAAATAGAAACACGGGCGAGACTTCACCCCTAAAGTTTAGAATCCTTGCTCTAACAAATGCTGGCACACACACACACACACACACACACACACACACACACACACACATATTCAGACGCCCACACTGGACGACATAATATAACAGATATACTCCACAGTAAACCCTGAAAATTACAGCTTTGTGGAGCCCTGGTCTGCAGTGTGTGTGTGTGTGTGTGTGTGTGTGTGTGTGTGTGAGAGAGAGAGAGAGAGAGAGAGAGAGAGAGAGAGAGAGAGAGAGAGAGAGAGCACTCAGAAAGCTCATACCTCCGCCAATGCCAATGCAGGATCCAGATTCGGATCCGGATCCGCCCCATTAATTTAAGCAATTCTTTCTTGGCCCGTGGCCCACCCTTCCGCAAAATTTCATTGAGATTCGTTCAGATCTTTTGGAGGTATCGTGTGGACTAACAAACAAACAGACAAACACTGGTGAATCCATAATCTCCTCCAACTTCGTTGGCGGAGGTACTAAGAAAAAGAAAAGAGATAAAGACGGTACGAAAGAAAATAGATGACTAGGGAAGAGATGAGGCACTATCGTAGAAGGAAAAGAAGTTTAAAAATCCAAGGAAAAAAAAAGCCAGAAGAGGAAAGGACCAATGTGCCCGTGATCAGAATAGTGAAAAACAAAGGAATGGATCTTTTAGGACAGACAGACAAGAAACGGAGAGGCAGATGAAGATGAAGAATGTAGATGAACATGAAAATAATCAGCTAAGGGCTAGGCGAAATAAACAAACGAGATAAAAAAGAGATATGAAAAAGCAAGAGGTTGTTGCAAAAGTATAAGGAAGAAACGGAATGCTAGATAAACAAGGAGGGGAAGGACAGCATGTAAACGAGAAGCAGGGAAGATATGTAAGGGATGCACATAAAGAGAAGGAAACCGTAAAGAGAGAGAGAGAGAGAGAGAGAGAGAGAGAGCAAAGTAAAACTGAATAGAATATCAACCCTTTCGCTACTATGATAAAGGCTCTGTTTGTTTCACTCGACTCTAAAGGAATATTTTGCATTTTAGAAAGGACCTCTTGAAGTTGAAGTTTTAGAAAGTCTGCACCAAAGCAGCTAAGGAAAGAGGCCTCGTTGAGAAGGGGTTAAGGCAAAAAGGACAGGGGGAAAAGGTGTGAAAAAGGAGGGGAAAATGCGAAAGAGGAAGGGAAAGATAAGATAAGAAGTTTGTTGAAGCAAGATAGTTACAGAGATAAACTGAGATAAATGGGACAGATACAGACCAAAAGATAGGTTACACAGACTGAGGCCTGACAGAGGAGGGAAATAAAGAAATAATAATCATCCAACTACTGACGAAAGGCCATCAGAAAGGAATGAAAAGAAATCTATGGTTTTGAAGAAGGCCCCACAAAAAAATAAATAAATAAAAAAAGTAAATAAATAAAAATACGCCATCAACCTACTGACATGCTTTATATTTAATTCCTGCTACTAACAACCAATTAATATTAAGTTCTGGGAGGCTTTCTAAAGCTGAAAGGGTCTGGTACAGCCTTCATTAACCTCTTAGCTGTCAGAAATCGTATAGAAGTTTAATAAAATTGCATTTACGTAGCAAGAACACAGTACAATAATACTTTACCGCAGTGAGTTGGTTAATGGCACTAGCCTAGCAGAGAACATAAGTAAGCAGATTAAGAAAACAAAAATGAATGAATATTAATAAAGAAATATATTAACTACTCTTATGATGGAGGTCTTGAGAGTAGGAAAAAAATCCAATTATGACGAAGCCACGATAAAAAAATGACACCTTACCCACTCTAAGTAAATAAATCAGTCCCAACCGAATGTAAAACGAACCGTAAATATGCAAATAAAACATAGCCTCAGCAGAAGTTACGTACACAGAAAAATTCACACCATAACTTTAAAAAATAATATAAGCTCGAAAAAAAAAATACAAGTACGTAATAAAAAATGAAATAAATAAATAAATAAATAAATAAATAAAATAATCCACCCTCCCCCATCAGCAGACTGTGGTGAAAATGGTGATCGTGTGTCGAGCTAAAAGGGTGCTTGTGTTTATCCCAGGACAGTCGGGTTTGTGGATGATACATCATGACACAGGACGAAATGGGTGGATGGGGGAAAGGGGAAAAGATAAGTGTAATTCGGTTTCGTATGTGGGTGAATATTATATATATATATATATATATATATATATATATATATATATATATATATATATATATATATATATATATATATATATTACAAGGAGAGAGAGAGAGAGAGAGAGAGAGAGAGAGAGAGAGAGAGGAGCATCCTGGTAGTAAGGGAATAAAGGAAAGCTACATATGGAGTCGGAAAAACTCCCCTAACGAGATACAGTCATATGGTATCAGCAAGAATGAAATTATACCAGGTCATCAAGCTAAGTAAGTAATGATATTCCATCCTGTCTGTCTGTCTGGTCGGTCTGTCTCCTAACCTCTACCACCCCCTACTCCTGCCCAGATAATATATACTCTAAACATAGTATGCCCCTCAGACTGCTCTCCTTCATAAAGTGCCTTGCTGCTTTCACCAATAATTTTAAGGGGCAATGTAAGAGGGAGGGTTAGTGGTAGGGGTAGGTGGTGAGAGAGGAAGGGGAAGGGAGAGCGAAAGGAATGGAAGAGAGGGTGAGGAAGGATAGAGAAAGGGAGGAAGGGGAAGGATAGAGTGGTGAAAAGGGGAAGGGGAGGAGCAGAGGGGAGAGGGATGAATGGTAGAAGGTGGGAGATAGAGGTGGGGTAGAAGTAAAGTAAGGGAAGAGGAGAAGACAGGGAGAAGGGAGAGCGGTAGGGGATGGGAGGTGCAGGAGGGCAAAGGGTAAGAGAGGAATGGAAAACAGACAGTGAGAGAGGGAGGGATGGTAGGTGTTTGGAAAAGAAGGGAAACGAGAATGGAACGAAAGGGTAAAGGAGAATTGTTTACAGAAGAGGAGAAGGGGTAAGGTGAGGAAGGAGAGATAGGGAATGGGAGAGTGAGGTGGTGTGGGAGAGAGGAAGAACTTAGAGAACTGTTAAAAAAAATTGTTGTTAAAAAGAGAGGATGAGATGAAGAGATGGAAGAAAGTTGGGGTTAGGAAGAGTTGGATAAGTAGAAAATAAATGCGAGAGTTAAGGAAGTGAAGAGAGAGAAAAATGCTAAAATTATACTGAGAAACGAGAAAGATGAATTTGGCTTCTGAGGAGTTGGGAACCAGTATTAAAATATTTTTGGCTGGTGGTGCCGGCGTCTGGGTTAGGGTCTGTTCCTTTAAGCATTTCATCTGACGTAATATATTCCGAACCTGTTGTGGGAGGGGGAGGGGGAAGAGGAGGGGGATGAGAGGAGGAGGAAGAAGTGGAGGGGAGAGCAGGAAAAGGAGGTGGGTGGGCAAGAAAAGGTGGTTGTTCCTCTAAGCGTTTCATACGACGCTAATATTCCGAGCCTGTCGTGGGGGTGGGAGGGGAAGAGGAAGAAGGAGGGGGTAGGGGTAGGAGGAGCAGCAAGAGGAGGGGGAGGAACGAGGCGAGCAGCAGTAAAAGGAGTAGGGAGAAGATGGGGAAGAACAAGAGAGAGAGAGAGAGAGAGAGAGAGAGAGAGAGAGAGAGGAGGGGGAGGAAAGTGGGGTGGGAGGAGTACGAAGACGAAGGAGGAGGCAGCAGCGGGGCAAAAGGAAGAGAAAAGAGTGGTTCTTTTAAGCATTCCGTCTGACGCTAATATTCCAAATCTGTTTTGTGTGGGTGGGGGGTAAAGGAGGAGGAGAAGGAGAAGGGAAAGGAAAAAAAGAGGAAGAGGAGGAGGAGGGAGGGGAAAAAAGAGGAGGAGATGGAGGAGAAAAGGACTGAGAGGGTGAGAGGGGAGAGGAGGAGGAGGCAGACTGGGGAAACGGTCACTCCATAACCTAATAATCCCGATGAATTAGAAATGACCCAACCTAACCTACGCTAATCAACCGATGGTAATCCAACCTACCCGATCCTAAAGCAACCTAATCTAAGCAATCAAGCACCTCCTAACCCAGTCCATCCCAAAATTAACCTGACCTAACCTAACCTATCCTTAACAAATTTATGCTAACTTAATCTAACCTAACCTAACCTTAACTCCGCAATCATAACACTTCCTAACCCAGTCTAGTCAAAACCCTAGCTACATAAACTCACGCTCAGTCGTACTGTCATAGCCTCACCCAGCACCGTAACACACATACCTACGAGTGACGTCACAGGTCCGTAAGGAATAAACTATATGTATGACTATTGATCGCTACGGTGTTTGTTGGGTGCGTGACTGGACGGTGGGGTGACATGGTAGAGGATTTTAAAGCGTGTGTGAGTTTGGCGTTGTAAAGAAATGGGGAGAGACGCACTGTAGAGAAAGGGAGAGAGACTGGTGCGTTGTAAAGAAAGGGAGAGAGACTAGGTGTGTTGTAGAGAAAGGGAGAGAGACTGGTGCGTTGTATAGAAAGGGAGAGAGACCTTGGAGTGTTGTTGAGACAAGGGGAGAGACTTTGGTGAGTCGTAGAGAAAGGATATGAGATTTAATAGAGGAACGGAAAGGTGTATGCAAGAAAAACTTACTTCCCTGTTCATTTTAACGTGGCCTAAACATGCCATTTCCTCATCTTAAACGTGTAAGTGTAAACAGATTAACACAAGAATATGGTGCTAGTGAAAAAAGGTGCTGTGAAAAGGATGAAGAGTCATAATAACGTGTTGATCGCGATGTGTCAATGAGCTACGTGATTCAGATCGGAAAGGTACGAAAATCTCGGGGAAGTTAGAACAGGTGAACTATAGACAGGTACGATGTTAAATTTGATGGATGGAAGGAGAAATGTAGAAACTAGATAGAAAGACATAAATAGGAGAGTTATAAATGAATGCAGGCAAACACAAACGGACAGACACTAACAATAAGAAACAAAAGCAAACAGACAAGACACACTAGATAAAACACATATACCAAGAGAGAAAGACAGAGAAAAAAAACATACATACATACACACATGCACACATACATGCAGACACAAAGCCAAAGCCAAAGACAAAGACAGACATAAAATCAAAATAGGGATAAACATGGATAGATATAAAAAAAATGACTGGCGCAGAGAGACTGGCAATGACAAAGAATGCTATACACAGCTATGAGAGAGAGAGAGAGAGAGAGAGAGAGAGAGAGAGAGAGAGAGAGAGAGAGAGAGAGAGAGAGAGAGAGAGAGAGAGAGAGAGAGAGAGAGAGAGAGAGAATAACCATGCAGCACAACCACAACATTACAATACCTATCCATTACCATACCATAACAATACCACCACACCAGTGACACCACCACAACACCCAACCACTACCACACCACACCACCACAGGACAACCGTAACACCATCATACCACACCCCACCACACCCCTACACCACCTCCACCACAACCACATCACAATATCACCACCACCGCATCAATACCACATCACACAACACCCACATCACAACATATCACCACAGCCACATCACAAACGACCACCACTGTACCAACACCAATTTCCAGCACCACCACAACCATTTCATAACACACCACCATACCACCGTAACAGCCTCATCTCAGCTCCACTACATCAACCATACCACCACTACAACCACACCACAACACAACACCACCATACCCATACCACAATACGCCATCACACCACTGTCACAAGTACATCACGTCACCAGAACATAACTACAACCACACCACCAGAACCACACATATCGTCACCACAACCACACCTACCACAGCACGTCATCAGAACACAACTACAATCTCACTACCACAACCGCACATACCACCACCACAACCACACCACAACACCACACCACCTCAACACCGTAGCACAAGCAAAGCGTCCATTAGCTGTGGCATCAACAACGGGGACATGCAATATTCAGGTAACTGTGCCGGGGTAACGATTGCCCAGGTGTCCCTAGGTACAAACCCTTCACCCCACCTGCCTCACCTCCGTCCTGCCTGCTTCACCCCTGTCCTGTCTGCCTCACCCCTGTCTTGCCTCGCCCTTGTCCTGCCCTACCTCACCCATCTCCTGTTTCACCTCTGTCCTGCATTAACCTTTTCTTGCCTCACCCCTCTCCTGCTTGCCTCATCCCTATCCTGTCTGCCTCACCCTTATCCTGTATTACCCCTCTCCTGCCTGTCTCATTCCTGTCCTGCCTACCTCACACCTGTTCTCCCTCACCCGTCCTGCCTCAGCTTTGTTCTCCTCACCTCCATCTTGCCTCACCCCTGTTCTCTCTATCCTCTGTCTTGCCTCACCTCTGTCCTGCCTGCCTCACCCCTGCTCTGCCTCATTCCTGTATTGCCTCACCACTTTCCTGCCTGCCTTACCCATGTCCTGTTTACCTCACTCCTGTCTTACAGCCCTTGTCAAACCTCAAGCCTGCCTACTTCACCCCTGTCCTACCTCACCCCTGTCTGCCTCACCCCTGTCCTGCCCCACCCCTGTCCTTCACGAGGTGGCATCACAATAACCGGCCGGATCTGCTAGCCGGTTATACAAGCGTCCCCTACATCCCACCTTATCATCGCAAAAGCAGAAGAGCAGCATCGTCCAGCAGTCCACTGGGTCTACTTTCACACGAACCAGGTGCTACAACAACTACTAATGCTCTACCCACACCACTTCCCGACAATTACATGCAATATAGAGGTGATTTTTCGAACTTGAGGAGTTTAATACAATACTCGTTTACTCTTTGCCGTAAGAAATAATTTGGAAACTGAATAATTTCCTGGAAACAGCAAGGATAGCAGCAGCAGCAGCAGCAGCAGCAGTAGTAGTAGTAGTAGTAGTAGTAGTGGTGGTGGTGGTGGTGGTGGTGGTAGTGGTGGAGGTGGTAGTAGTAGTAGTAATTGTAGTAGCTGTTGTTATAGTTGTATTCCAGGTTCACCTGAAATGTGAACCCAGTGGACTGCAGCCTGAAGTCGTCCTCTCCCGCAGTCTACCATCCCCATTTTGGGGGATGGGGTGGGAAGGGTGAGGAACTGAGGGACGTCTGCACAACTGGGAAGCGGAGCCACCCAGATATATCGGTGCTTTCACGTGAAGGCGTCTCTCTCTAGTACCACAAAAAGGATGAACTGTAAATGACGCTATCCCATCGAAATAGTTAATCCTCTGTAATCCTCCCTCCTTCATCCAATATCTCTTTAATCCCTGCTCTCCTCCCATATTAAATCCTTATCTTGACTCATTCTGATTACAACTCGGGCTCCTATGACTCATTTTGCTGAATTATATCGTCTGAGGGTAACTGGAATGAGAGAGAGAGAGAGAGAGAGAGAGAGAGAGAGAGAGAGAGAGAGAGAGAGAGAGAGAGAGAGAGAGAGAGAGAGAGAGAGAAATACTACTTGTCCTGATTTACGGCTTACCTGTTTAATCGCTGTACATATTTAATCCCCTTTTGTGTTTACTTAATCCTCTTTCTTGTTTACTTAATCCCCTCATAATCCTTTTTCGTGATTATAACCCTTTTGGTACTTAACATCTACTAAAAGTTCTCCTTCATCTCTCCCTGCTTAACACCTGCTCCACCCTCCCCTGCTAAATCCTTATTCTGCTTCATTTCTGCTTAATCTGACCTTTCCCCTGCTCAGCTTAATCCCCACTCTGCTTAGCCTGCCCTGCTTCATCCCTGCTTTACTTAATCCCTCTCCCGAATCGGCCATCCCTTTCCTCCCCCACTCCCCCCAAACACCCTTTCCTCCCCCCTATCACATACCCCCTACCTCCACCCTGCATCCCCACTCTCCCCCACCCCCTTTCTTGTATCTCCCCTTCATCCAGTTTTCTCAGGTCGATCAGGATTTTGGACGAAGTTTGTTTACCCTTAATTTCTGTTCAACCGGCAGTAAAATTAGGAACCTGAATGTAACAGCAATTAATGTGGATCTTATTCTAGGGGAAGACGTAGATTTAGCAAATATAGCCTTAATGACTCGTGCAGTCGGTAGGTGTTAATAAAAGCCTTCTTCTTCCTTCTACTCTGCACTTCCCTCCTCCATCTCTCTCTCTCTCTCTCTCCCTCCCTCTCTCTCCCTCCCTCTCTCTCTCTCTCTCTCTCTCTCTCTCTCTCTGCAACCATCATTCCTCCTCAGCTATCTCTCCCATCTCACCCCTCTATATTATGATCTTTTTCCCATGTCCTGTTCTACCTCTATTTCCCTCTTCAAGATATTTTCCTTACCCCTTCTTCCTTGCCTCATCCTTCATCCTGCCTTACCCATTCCCCTCTATCCTGCCTCAACTTCACTCTCCTTACATTTCCCCATTTACCATACATCAATCCTCACCCTACCTGACTTTCTCCGTCTGCCTATCCCTCACCCTGTCTTACCTCTACCCAGCCGATTCCCTAACTCTGCCATACCTTCCGCTTCTACTCTGCCTCATCCCTCACCCTGCCTTACCTCTATCCTGCCTCACCCCTCACCATTCCTTACCGTTCCCCTCTACCCTGCTTCAGACCATTGCACAACCTTTTCACCTTCCAACCTTGCCATACCGTTTACCGCTGCCTGCCTCTTCCCTTATGTTGTCTCCTCCTCCCTTCCTTCTCCGCCCTTTTAATCACCCTTCCCCCTCTTCTCCCCTTCCCTTCTCTCTCTGAACACCCTTTACCACTCACCCTTCCTACCTCCCTCTCCACTCCTCTCCCTCTAAACATCCTTCACCCTCTACTGTCACCACCCTCTCCACTCTGCCTTCTCTCCCGTCTCCCTCTCCCCCTACCACCCCACCCTCATTCCTCCTCATCCCCTCCTCAACCCTTCCCCCCTTCCATTCTACGAGAGGGCAGGGGAGGCCATTGGGAAGGGCGGTCACGTAGAGAAATATTTTGTTGCTCTGGTAATTAAAATTGTGTAGGGTCGGAGTTGGGGAAAAATATTGCAATAGTTCCCCTCTAGGCATAATATGGCCACAAAAAACGTAATGGAATGCAAATATATCTACAGAAATTAAAAGTAGGTGTAATTCATTTAAAATTAAGGTAAAAACAATATATGCACAATGACACATGTATATTATAAACGGTTTCCCTCTACGTACATTTTGAACACACACACACACACACACACACACACACACACACACACACACACACACACACACACACACACACACACACACACACACACACACACAAACTTGTCTCCAAAAACCAATTATAATATCCACGCAACTTTAAATATCACAATATTATAAAGACTCTGCATCGCTAACACCTATTCATTATTTCCTTTTAATACCGAAAGGCTAGGAAAAGTGTAATGGAGTGGAAATATATATAAAAAATTATTTACAGCAGTTATTCTTCTAAATGCAGTCTCTCTCCCTCCCTCCCTCTCTCTCTCTCTCTCTCTCTCTCTCTCTCTCTTTCTCACACACACACACACACACACACACACACACACACACACACACACACACACACACACACACACACACACACACATGAATGATTAACGTCTCTATCAATTGCATATAAATATCAGCATTAATCACAGCAATTATTCATCAAATCTCCGTATCACAAGTACAAATATTATATCTTTTTCATATTATACTATAAATGCTCCCCTTTAATCATAGTAAGGCCAGGAAAAATATAACGAAATGGATGAACAGTACAGTAAGGACCTAATGTTTGTCTAGAGGCAGATCGAAATAGAACAGAGATGAGGCCATAGTGTGTGTGACCTCAGGGTTAAGGAACTGAATAGAGAGGTTGCTAGAGATCGAGCACTGTGGACAGCAGACATTAAGTGACCAAGGCCGACGCGCAAGCATGGTGGAGCTTTAAAAACGAAACAAATAAAACTGAATTAATCCACCGCATCTATTTCACGTCTGGAATAGGTCCGTTAATTTCTCCCTGACGCGTCACACCAGAGCAAATCATGTTTGGGGCAGAGAACCATATCAAGTCTCTTTCAGCTTAGGATTATTAGCCTGGAGAGGAATGTGAGACATTAAACAGGTAGAATATTAAACGTACTTCCTTCCCAGACTGTACCTTCAAGTGTTAATATAATAGTTTTGCATCAGGACCTGGGCTAAAAATACTAGTTAAAAAAAAAAAAGAATAATATAATACACTCCCCTCTTTGCATAAATAAGTCTCAGTGAGGGTTAGGCATATGACAGAGGAGCTAGTTGGAGAAGAACAAGGGGGATTTAGGAAGGGAAAAGGGTGTGTAGATCAGATATTTGTTCTAAGATGTTTAGTGGAGAAGTATCTAGAGAAGGGAAAGAAAGTGTATGCTGCCTTCATGGACTTGGAGAAAGCTTATGACAGAATAGATAGGCAAGGTATGTGGAAGGTACTGAGAATATATGGAGTGGAGGGGAAATTGTTGAGTGCTGTGAAGAGTATGTACGAAGGAGCTAGGGCTACGGTGCAAGAGGACGGTGAGCTGAGTGAGTTCTATGATCTCAATGTGGGACTGAAACAGGGTTGTGTGATGTCTCCATGGCTGTTTAATATATACATGGATGGGGTTGTAAAGGAGGTGCAAGGTAGGGCAGTGGTTGTGGGGGTGGCTCTAAAGAATGAGGGTGAGATTTGGAAGATTCCGATGTTGCTGTTTGCTGATGATGCAGTACTGTTGAGTGAAGATGAATGGGAGTTGCAAGGTTTGGTGAATGAATTTGGGACAGTGTGTAGGAAGAGGAAGCTGAGTGTTAATGTAAACAAGAGTAAAGTTATGGTGTTTGAGAGGAATGAAGTCACAGAATGTACAGTGAGGTTGGATGGTGAGGATATGGAGAATGTGAGTGCATTCAAGTACTTGGGTAGTGTGATGAGTAAGGATGGAACTTTGGGGGATGAAGTGCGTGAATGGGTACAGCAGGGAAGGAAGGTTTTTGATTCACTGAAAGCAGTGATGAGAAATAGGGAGGTGAGTATGGAAGTTAAGAAGTCACTGGATGATAGTATTGTGATCCCTAAGCTGCCGTATGGAAGCGAGGCGTGGACCTTGCAAGAGGGGAACAAGTCAAGAGTGAGAGCAGTGGAAATGAGTTACTTGAGAGGAGCATGTGGAGTGACATGGAGGGACAGGTTGACGAATGAAGAAGTGAAGGAACGTTATGGGGTGGATGTGGATGTGGTTGAGAAGATTAGGAGAAATACACTGAGGTGGTTTGGACATGAGGAGAGAATTGAGAATGAAAGACTGATTAAGAGGGTGTATGTAGGTGAGGTGGAGGGAGGGAGAGGGAGGGGTAGACCAAGGATGAGGTGGAGGGATGGAGTTGAGCGGTATATGAGGGGGGGGGGAGTGAGTTGGGGGGAGGGTAGTCAAA
Organism: Coenobita brevimanus; assembly: GCF_032717465.1. Classification (NCBI taxonomy): domain Eukaryota; kingdom Metazoa; phylum Arthropoda; class Malacostraca; order Decapoda; family Coenobitidae; genus Coenobita; species Coenobita brevimanus. The sequence goes on from NC_137053.1 coordinate 54,802,472, forward strand.
TAGTGGGTGACAGAGCGACTTGGAGGCGTTTTGTCTGCGGCCACTCTTCACGGGATTAGAGTGTCGGGCTATAGATAGATAGATAGATAGATAGAGAAAATGCTGGGATGAATATAGGATTACACTGGAAAATATAATACATACCACTTTTTTCTTTAAATTTCATATAGCACAGAATAAAAAAATTGAGAAAACCTTTTATCCTACGGCGTCTTTCTTTGGGTATTTTTGCTGCTTCCAGACGATTTTACTCAGCAAGAGAGGCCTTGATTATTGAATGGGTTACTGAAGGATTATAATAACTCTGCTTAGGAAATGGCTGTGCTAAAGTGCATAAAAGCGTCTGGTGGTTACAAGAATAAAATTGGAGGTACTTCATCAGATTCAAGGGATTTATGTTTCCTAGTTGTCTGTGCTACTATGTACTGATGGAGGAGGAGGAGGAGGAAGAGGAAGAGATGATCCGTGCTACTATTATATTGATGAAGGAAGAGGAGGAGGAGGAGGAGGAGGAGGAGGAGAAGGAAGAGGAGGAGAAGGAAGAGGAGTAGAAAAAGAAGTAGAAAGAGGAGATAAATACTCAGGAACACCACAGAAAGCAGCAAATATGTCTTTAAAACTCTTCATTGAAAAAGTGTGAATTATATACGAGAAAACAAAGTGATTAAGTAATTATCTTGCTGACATATATTTACTGAATATAACGCATCTAAACAGCAAAACTTAAATATAATGACAAAAAAACTCAACTTTTTTAAATTATATATTTTATATGTGTCGGCCTTGGGTAAAAATGCAGCCATCTCTTTTTACTACATATCCATTAAGCATTTTACAGTCAGGCGAGCAATGGGCAAGCCTCTGCAGTTATTTCACTCCCAGCACGTATTTTCATATTTTAATCTTTACACCATCATACATTTGTATTCAGTTGAGGAGTGCACCCTAATAGTGACGGGCTTAATGAAGGCTGTATCTAACCCTTCCAGTTCCAAAATCCATCCTTAGCCTAATGAAATAACCTGGAAATTGGAAGATTAATAAAAGAGGGATAATGAAGACTGCATTTAACCTTCCAGTTCGAGAATGTCATTATTATACAGGGCCGAATAAACACATCTGGAGTTATAAAACAAGAATCTATATCCTCGGACCGAAGGGATTTAACAGCCATAAAGAGAAGGCACAATGCAGGGTTTAACTCGGTAACACCCAGTAAAGCCGAGCAGGAGCCGAGCCGAAGCCGTGCGCAGCCCACGTCATCACTTCCTCTGTGATCAATCCCCGCCTCACAGAAAACGTGGCTCAAAGGAGGGGAGGCTGAAGAAAGCTTAAGGACATTTTTATTTTCTATTTTTTTCCCGACTTGAAGTGAGATACATCCTTTATTAATTCCTTGAGGACTTCCCTGAATGGAATATAATCGTCTGGAGGCAACAAGAAAAGAAGATAGAAAAACAAAACAAAGGCGTCGTCTGATTAAACTAACTTCGTTTTTCGTTTCCAACCTGACGTGGTAAAGGAAGAAAAGGGCAAAACAAGAGGAAGCTGTGACTGTCGAAACCTATTAATTGCAAACTAATGGAGTTTTTGTAACACCCCTTCCTTACCGATTGATTGTGCACATTACACCAAAATATCTTGTGTATGTTGTTGATGCAAGATCAGTATTAAAACGATATGATCAGGCTACTAAAGAAATGTTGCGGTGTTATAACGAATAATAAAACGTTACGAAACCGATGCTCCGAAGCCTTCTATGCTACCTACAATATGACTCCCAAATTTATTCAGACCTTTCCAGAGGTAAAGAAGACTCTGCCCAAATTATACTAGCCTAAAATTGCCACCTCCCTTACTCGAATGCGGAGCTGTAACACGGGATTAACACTAGAATTACATGGTATTAGTCACGAAGAATTGCTATAGAAAGACTACAAAACTTAGTATTGTCTCATTCTACCACTGAACTGTAACAAGAGATTTACACTAGAATATGGAGATAGCACTGAGCTCTGGGAGATAGTTACGGAAAAGTGGAGCAGGAAAGATCGTCTGAACTGTCAAACTACAGCTGAGCTGCAACCAGAGATTAACACAATAATATGTTGATCACGAAGTAGAGCTATGGCAATGAGGTAGAGCCGTGTGTTGCCTTACTCTGCCATGGACCTCCAAAATAATAATAATAATAATAATAATAATAATAATAATAATAGTAATAATAATAATAATAATAATAATAATAATAATAAGCTGCAAAAAGACGAAAATCTCTATCAGGATAAGGTGGACAAACTATACAGTACTTTCATTCCCAGCTATACGAAGTTGAGTCAGATGCCTGTGACACGTCTAAAATAAACACTCTTATATTTTCTAAAACAAGTTGAGTCAGCCGCCTTCGAATGTCCAATAAAAATAATCGTTTAGCTTTATTTCCTCTCACACGCAGTCAGTCGCCTTCGAAACGTCTACAGAAAACTTTTGGTCTTAGTTTTTAATGCAAGTGGAGTCACCAGCCTTCGAAACATGTACAGTAGATAAAACGTTTGGTTTTATTTTTTATTGTAAGCAGAGTCAGTCGGTCTTAAAACACGTAGAGAAAACGTTTGGTCTTATTTTCTAGTGTAGGATAAATTAGGTCCTTCGAATCATCCAGAGGAAACATTTGGTCTCTCTCTCTCTCTCTCTCTCTCTCTCTCTAGTTGTCTGCCACCTTGAAAACGACTGTACAGTGCAGGCATTGTATATACATTTTTTTCTTTTCCTACCACCTCCCTCGAATCTGATACTAAGAATCGTGTTCTCGCCGGAATAGAACTTCATAGAACCTATTCCTCTGCGATTTATTTTGCCTGTTATAACATAGGACTGACTATGCTCTTTATATTGTTTTAATATGGATTACTGTTTGCATCAGTAACAATCAACTGAGTACTGATGTGTAATGTGGAGAATGAATCGCTATGAAGGTGTTACGAAACCTTCAAAGCCACTGTGAGTAAGATCCTATATTAACTCAGCTGCCATAGATACAAATTTGAGGCTTGGAACTCATCTGCCGGTATTTTGTGTATTGTGGTTGTGGGGACGGCTGAGTATGCTGGTGCGGGCGTGAATGTGGCCGTGGGAGTGGGAAATAGAATAGATGATGCAGGATAGACACTTATAACGCTGACTGAGCCGTTCCCGCAACACTCAAGTAATCGCCCTACAGAGTGGAAGAGGAGCGTTATATATGGATTACCCTGTAGTTTGTTTACATTAATTTGGTTGAGACTATTCGTCCTTTTTCTGTTAATCCCACAAAGTTTAACGTCAGAATAAGACTGCACTAAACTTTACATCCTCTTCATAGCGCTTCTTCGTGATTAGGGTCGTAGTGATATTTTCTTCTTACAGTTTAGCATTCATGATGGAGAAGTGGTGGCTTTAGGTCAGGTTAAAGTGGACGGAGTATAGCCTGTTGTTCTTAACGTCAGTGTGATGGATTTCCTTGGATATATAGAGTACTGGTTAGAAGATTTTCGCTTGCATGTTTGCCTCTTTATTTATTTATTTATTCATATTTTGTACACCAACGTAATTAAGGGCAGGACAGGATGAAATAAATTAACTGACTGGATTCTAACTGTTAGCATTTCTCTGCATAAATGGATATTTTAACATGCTTCTTTCTTGCTTTCCTCTGTCTTCTCTTTTTTCTTCATTTTCCTCTCCCCGAATTTTCCCACGTCTTCCCATATACTTCCTTTTCCTCTTCTTTTCCCTCCTCACTCGATCCTCTTCTCTCTTGTTTATCTTCTCTCTTCCCCTTCTCATCCCTGCACACATCTACCTTCTTGCCTACTCTCTTTTGTACCTTCTCTCTATATCTCCCTTCTTCTTCTCTCTCCTGAACCTTCCTCTTCTTTCTTTTTCATTTTGTCTTTCCCCTTTCATCCTGCACATATTCATTATTCACCTCTTCTCTTCTCCATGCCCCCCTCCTCCTGCTTTCTCTTCTCTTCTCTTCCCTTCTCACTTCGTCTCGTCTCGTTCTCAGTTTTTCCAGCAATATTCTTTTCTCCTTTTTCCCATCTCTCTCTCTCTCTCTCTCTCTCTCTCTCTCTCTCTCTCTCTCTCTCTCTCTCTCTTTACATGCTTTCTTTTCCTCCTTTTTCATTTCTCGCTCGTCCAACCTCCTCTTCGCTCCCTCCTCCTCCACTCTTTTCTGCTTTCCTAATTCCTCAGAGTGCTTTTCATCCTCTTCTATTCTCTCTCCTCTTTCTGTTCCTTCGTATACCTCATTTTCCTTCTCTTTCCCTCTCCCCGCTCTCTCTCCTCTTCCCTTCCCTTCCGTCCCTCTTCCCTTATTCTGTACATCCATGCTTCTCATCTTTTCTCTTCTCTCCCTCCTCCCTCATTCTTCTCTCTCTCTTTCTTTTCCTTTCTCTCCATCCTCCCTCCTCCTCTTACCATTTTTTTTCCATCTCCCTTCCCCTTCATTCTCTCTATTCTTCCTTTTCTTCTCTCCCTTCTACATATCCACGTTTTATTCCTCACGTCTCCCCTCTCCTCCTCTTCGTTCTCACTTCTCTCCTCTATTTTTTTGTCCTCTCGTTTCACCTTCTCTTCCCTGTCGTCTTCTTCGTTTTCTTTTTCTTCTCCCCCTTCTCTTCTTTCCCTCTGATAATATCTCCGGTCTTCCTTCCCCTTCTCCTCGCCATTCAATATTCTCTCCTCGTCTCTATTTTATTTTCTTTCTTATTCCCTCTTCACCTCCTCCCCTGTGCCTTTCCTTCTCTCCCTTCTCCTCCTCCTTTCTCCTCTCTTTCAATTTTTTCTTCCCTCTTTTCTTCCCCCTCCTCTCACTCAGTTTTCACTCCCCTCTCCTCCCTCTCTCTCCTCACTTCCCCCTCCCTTTTCCTCCCCCTCTCTCCTCTCTTCTCCCTCCTTTCTCCTCCCCTTCTCTCCTCTCTTTCCTCTCCTCTCCCTTCTCCATCATCTCCCCCCCTGGGCCCCCTCATGCAAATCCATGTGAATGCTTTGATTAATATGCCACCCACTCACACAAAGGCACTCCGCATGGCCTCTTCCTCGTTATTCCTTCTCTCCTTCCTCTTTATTCGTCCTCTCTTTCCTCTTCTTTCGTCCCTTTATCCCTCCTTCCTCTTTATTCATACTTCTCTTCCTCTTCCCAGTCTTTCGTCCTCTCCCTTTTCTTTCTTCTTCCTTTGTGTTCCCCTTCCTATCTCATCTTTCAGTCGTCCCCCCTTTTCCTCTTCATTCGCCTTCGCTTCCTTCATTTCTCTTTTTCATTCATCTTCGTCTTTTCATTCTCGCCCTTCACTTTCTAATCTTCCTCCTCCTCCTCCTCCTCCTCCTCCTACACTCTTTATTCTTGATCATTAACCCCATTCTCTGTCCTCTCCCTTCTTCCTCCTCCATTACTTTTCCTCTTATTTTCCTTCACTATCACCATTCTCTACCCTTACTCTTTCATTTTCCTCCTCTCTTCATTCTTTTCTCCTCCTCTCCCGTCTTCTTTCCCTACTCCTCTCCTCTTTTCCCTCCTCCTTTTTTTTTTTATCATTCCATCCTCTTTCCTCCTCCCTCCTCGTTTCTCCAATCTCTCCCCTCTCCTTTCCCTCCTCCCTCCCAATCTCCCCACTTCCCTCTCTCCTCCCTCCACATCTGTCCTCCTCTCCATTTCCCCTCTTTCCTCCCTCCTCCCCACCTCAGCCGCCACCGCACCACCACACACAGCCCTCCCTCATGTCCTCTCATATCTCCATTGTTTCGTAATCCACGGTCAGGAAACGAAAGGACTTTGGGGGGTGAGGGGGAGACTGCCAGCTCTCGGGGGTGGGATGTTACGAGGGTGTAGATGAGTGATGTGGGTGTGTTGCATAGTGTGGGTGGGTGTGGGTGTTAGTGGATGCGGGTGTTGGTTCGTCTGGATTGATCCTGGGGGTGTATGGGTGATGCAGTGGTGTTAAGATATGTTGCAATGGTGTTAATGGGTGTTGTGGGATGCTGCAAGGTTATTAATGGGTGTTGTAGGGATGTTGCAAGGGTGTTAATGGGTGCTGTGAGATGTTGCAGTGGTGTTAATGGGTGCTGTGGGATGCTGCAATGGTGATAATGGGTGCTGTGGAATATTGCAAGGGTGTTAATGGGTGTTGTGGGATGCTGCAAGGGAGTTAATGGGTGCTGTGAGATGTTGCAATGGTGTTAATGGGTGTTGTGGGACGTTGCAATGGTGTTAATGGCTGCTGTGAGATGTTGCATTGGTGTTAATAGCTGCTGCGGGATGTTGTAAGGGTGTTAATGGGTGTTGTGGGATGTTGCAATGGTGTTATTGGGTGCTGTGGGATGTTGCAATGGTGTTAATGGGTGCTGCGGGATGTTGTAAGGGTGTTAATGGATGTTGTGGGATGTTGCAAGGGTGTTAATGGGTGCTGTGGGATGTTGCAAGGGTGTTCATGGGTTTTGTGGGATTTTACGAGTGTGTATGGGTTTTGTGAGGTGTGGGTTAGTGTGGGTACGTGTGGGTGGGTGTGGGTATAAATGGATGAGGGTATTAGCTGGCGTGAATAGGTACCGGGTATTCATGGGTGTTGCATGGGTGTTGATGGATATTGCAAAACTGAAAAAGTGTTCTGAAAGTAGGCGAGAGGTGAAAGGAGTGAGGAAGTGGGTGGATGTTGCAAAGGGTAAGTTGCACGGAATAGGTACTGCACGAAATTGGTACGGCAAGAAGTGGGTATTGCAATGGAAGGATGTTGCATGGGCTGGGTGTTGCAAGGGGTGGGTGTTGCAAGGGGTGGATGTTGCAAGGGGTGAGTGTTGCAATGGGTGGGTGTTGTAAGGGATGGATGTTGCAAGGGGTGGGTGCTGCATGGGGTGGGTGTTACAAGGGGTGGGAGTTGCAAGGGGTGGGTGTTGCAAGAAGTGGGTGTTGCAAGAAGTGGGTGTTGCAAGGGGTGGGTGTTACAAGGGGTGGGTGTTGCAAGGGGTGGGTGTTGCAAGGGGTGGGTGTTGCAAGGGGTGGGTGTTGCAAGGGGTGGGTGTTGCAAGGGGTGGGTGTTGCAAGGGGTGGGTGTTACAAGGGGTGGGTGTTGCAAGGGGTGAGTGTTACAAAGGATGGGTGTTGCAAGGGGTGGGTGTTGCAAGAGGTGAGTGTTGCAAGGGGTGGGTGTTGCAAGGGATGGGTGTTGCAAGAGCAGGATTGCAAGGGGTGGGTGTTGCAAGAAGTGGGTGTTGCAAGGGGTGGGTGTTGCAAGGGGTGGGTGTTGCAAGGGGTGGGTGTTGCAAGGGGTGGGTGTTGCAAGGAACCTCTAGCTCGTCCCAAGTCAACGAGGAAGAGAGAATATTTGCATTTTGACACGGGAGTGGGAGGGTGGGAGATTGAGGTGGGGGGCCAGGAGGTATGGGAGGACAAGGTGGAGGGAGGACTGGGGGGAGGGGAAAATGTGGAGGGGATGAGTTGGGGGGTGGACTGAGGGGAGATTTGAGGGCGGGTTGGGGAGAGGACGAGTGGGAAATTGAGTGGAAAGATCAACAGCAGGAAATTTTCGGTGGATGATGTGAGCCGGGGGGAAGACTGGGTGGGGGAATAAGTGGATGGTGGGGATTAACGCGAAGCAGGGTGATGGGGACTAGGGTAGAGAAAGTTGGGGATGTGGAATGGGGTGGAGAGAGACTGGTGGTTGAAAGGGAGGAGAGGACTTGGCAGACACTGAGCTTAAGGTTGTATTCTTGTGGCTTGGGAGATTCCGGTGCACTTCTGACTTGGCGATTTATTTAACATGTTATACCTCGGTATGATTCCGTATGTTAAGGGAGAATTTTACGCCTACATTAAACTATATAAATCACATACGCGACGGAAGTAAGGTACAGTTTTCAAAATAAATCGCTAAAGTTGAGGTCCTACTGTCTCTTATGCCACTTAAAATTATAGTCAGCTCTAGCAATGGAGAAGATAGATGATGATGATGATGATGATGATGATGATTAACACTCTAACGAAGCTTTTATAATACTTAAATACACATTACAGCAAAGAGATGGTTATTATATAATTGTCTAACTACTATACAGGTATGGTGCTAGTCACGAAGAAGTGCTACGGAAACGTTGGGGTTAGTGTGGACTTATTCTGCCACTGAGATAAAGGAAATAAGCTGCAAAAGGACGAAAATCTCAACTGATGTAAGGTAGACGAATAAAGGCAGACCATGGCAAGTTTTATGTGTGTGTGTGTGTGTGTGTGTGTGTGTGTGTGTGTGTGTGTGTGTGTGTGTGTGTGTGTGTGTGTGCGCGTGCGTGTAGCTATCATATCTCCGTTTCATCATCACCATCATCATCATCATCATCATCATCATCATCAATTTCCCGCCATTGTTCTCACTGTCATTAACAAGTATCTGTGTCTATTAATCATCATCATCATCATCATCGTCATCATCATCGTCATCATCATCATCACTCTGTTCTCACAATAACAGTTGAGGTGTACTAGGATCCAAAAACAATTACGATAACTCAAACCGAAGAGAACTATCCTCATTATCTAGCCAAAGTGGACCAAACTTCCATCCATCCGACATTCGCATCTCCCAGAATCCCGGCTCTACCCCACACAAACAGCAATGCCAGTGTTAATATGAATAGGTCTCACAGGATATATCTCACAATAACTTTGTATATTCTTGTAGTGGAGTTTTGTAGATTAGTTATACATATATTAGACTTGTGGACGAGCGGTTGTTATACGTGAGTAGCTTGTAAGTAGATAATCTTGGTTCCCTTTTGTCATGCAATGACAGGAGAGGTAAAGAATAGTATGGGACTAGTTTTATTTGTCTTGGAAATATTAACAAAGTCTCTCACACACGAGTGAAGTATAAGGTAGAGTCCCGCTAGCTACCTCCCTGTCTCACTCTCTCTCTCTCTCTCTCTCTTCCATGTTGCTAAGCCCTTCCTACTACCTGCCGGTTCTATGGCCTGTCTCCTTCTGAGCTCTGCTTCCTAAATTCTGGTGAAGCAGAGGTCGTGTCACGTGTGTTACACTGTGGTTGGAACGATCTAGAAACCTGTGTGTGAGTATGTGTGTGTATGGTCACTAGTCTTTGTTCGTATGCTATCTCGCTGACACACTACCTATATCATCCCCTGACTTGCTACTTCCTGTGTGTTGTCAACATTTCCTCAGTTAACTTGCAAGATCATTTCCCTTTCCCAGGCTTGCCTGGAGCTCTGTCTATTTATCTATTTATCTATTATGATTTGTAATTATAATATGGAGTCCTGACATAGGGACCGTATCCTAAGTGCCGTAAGAGGCTTCGTAACACCTTTCTCATTGCGATTTCTTCATTATGTTACACCCCAGCAAGTTACTGTGTGCTGTTCGTGCAAACTATATCAATAAAAGTATATAAATAACAGGGGAATATAAGTTGTAATATGCTAGATAAACTGCCAAGGGAGAGGCGCTGCGAGGATTGTTATGGCACAACACGATCCTAGGCGCCATATTCCTTAGTTATTTATTTCGCACAATACACATCAACGTTCTCTTATAAGTAAATAATATCGCTTTAATATCGACATAATTTGGATTTATATTTTATACGTGTATGTTAAGGCTGCAGTGTGTAGAATAAATCGCTAAGGAAGTGGTGCTACGAAATTTCCAAGGCCACTCAGAATAT
>NC_137053.1:54814678-54824678 GCF_032717465.1 Coenobita brevimanus
GAAGGGATGAGAGTCCTTGGTTACCAGTTAAGTCGTCCCTTTAGTCTGACTAAATGTGGTCCTCAACCGAGCTGGAAGGGGGTAGGGATGTTTGTCAGTAAATAGTAAACGCAGGTTATTAATATTGAAGGTCTTATTCCTTCCAACGTTATCAAAATCTCAAGGAACAGATTCGGTGCATCATGTTTATCATCCTAATTACACAACAAAACAACGACTAGCATTATATGGATAATTAAGTGTTAGACCAGTATTCGTGTCGCCTTTATGAACCCTTCTACCACCTCTTCTCAGCGATTTAATTTACGTACAGCACCTTCCTTATCCTAATATTGTACGTTATTTTTTCGTTTTAATTTTGACGTACGTTGCATAAATAACATACAGGGTGCCGAGGTAATATATATGGAATGAATCGGAAAGAAAAAGGAGCTACAAAATCTTCACGAGAACTTAACACGATCAAAGTCATGAAAAAGTCTACGGTAACTGCTAGCCATATTTCACTTACTATTCAACCCTACAACCAAAAGACACACGCTTTATTCTTGCTACCTCCAGACGGTTATATTTAGGAGAACCCCTTACAGTGGAACAGATAATGAAAAGTGTATTTAACCCTTCCAACTGAAAAAGTCTTTCCTAATTGAGTAAGATTATGTGGTGGATGAGAGGCTATAACAAAATTGCATCATCAGATCAGAGGGGTTATTCTCAGCCACTATGTGTTTGGTTATTGGTGCACCTGAGAGTTAGGGTGTGTCTGTCTGTCTGTCTTTCTCTCTGTCATCGTCTACCTGTGTGTCTGTATCTTTTTGTCTGCTTCCGTCTATCTCTCTCTGTCCAGATCTTTGCCTCCGTCCGTATCTGTCTGCTATTACCTTTGCCTTTGTCCATCCCTGTCTACATCTCTTTCTGCCTCCCTCTGTATCTAATTATCTATATAATTGTGTCCATCTGTTTCTGTCTATAACTATCATCGTCATCATCATCATCCTACCTACTTCTCATTAGCAATAAACATGGGTATGTGCCTAACCACAAGGGAAAACAACACTACCAAGAATTATTTTTTTCCTACCGATCAGCAGGAGGCATTCGGCTGTTTTACTAACAATAACAAAAGGATAATAAAAGCAAAACTGTTGGATGAATTATGCAAAATATGGATCACTAAGCTGCTCATATATTACGCAACCCGAGTCTCTTGTTTTGAGGGGACGGCTCAGGCAGCGTTACCTGTGTCTGGGCTGCACCATTTTCAACTTCCCATAACCCTTTTCAGGCTGGTTAGTGTCTTTTTTTTCTTCCCCCACCCCTCCCTTTTTACGCATACTGATTACATGATTGATTGGTACTTCCATGAAGCTGGTATACTATCTTCGCTCGTTAATATAGCACACCGAGCCGTCCCTGTAACACACAAAATAAGAGGGCGTAGTATTAGGATAACCCTGTATTTCAGAACAAGTAATCAAATATGGTGTCTTCTCAATTATCTAGAATTAGTTTTATTGTAGCGATGCGAACTAATCCCTAGAACGAGACAAGCAAGCAATTAATAAAACAAAAATCTGACTAATAAATAAATAAAATAGGTAAAGAAATAAAAAATAAATAAAAACATAAAATCGCAAACCACTTTTACAGTCTTGTTAATTTATCCAGAAGACTAACCAATGCGCAAAGGTTTTGTTTGTTCACTAAACCGAGCATTTGGTGTATTCATGGAACCTTTACAACTCGTTTAAAATTCCTTCAGCTTAGCAAGAAAGATTTAGGTTAGTAGAAAGACCCCACACTTGACAATCGGAAAATTTACTTCCTGTAATTAGAGCACTTCCTTAACTTGGCTATAAAACTTGCCGACACAATTTGTGTTATCCCAAATTGATTAATACTGATTAAACTATACTGTTTTTACTCTATCTTGGCCTAAAATTGCTATCTCTAAATGATGAACTGTGAATTGTGACTAGAAATAAATGCTAGACTATGACCACCAATAAGTTTTATAAAATGAATGTAGAACCATAACTTTGTCATATTCTGCTACTGATCTACATAAAATAACTAACAGTAAGACGAAAATTTTTGCCAAGTTGAGTGAAAAGATTACAAACAGGTGCAACAACACGAAGCAGTTTCACTGATGGAGGTAAGTAGTAATATGTTCTGTGTGCAAAATATTTTGTTAACGTGGATGTAATGGAAAGCATTTGGGGAAGCACCTTGAAATGGTTTGGCCATGTAGAGAGAATGGAGAATGAAAAATTGATTAGATCAGTGTATGTGAATGAGGTGGAGGGGTGGAGGACGAGGGGGGACCGAAGATGAGCTAAAGGGATGAGGTAGAGAGGTATGTGAGTATGAAGGGTGTGAGCTGAAGGGAGGTAGATTAATGGCGGACAGGGTGACATGGAGGCAATTCGACTGTGGCCACTCCTTCCGGGATGAAGGTGTGTGACTATACAAAGACTTTTTGCAAGTCAACTTATATCCCAACAAATTATCTAATTCCTTTAGTCTGAGGACGTATTTGTGAAGTTACCCTTGCTGTCTCCAAATGTTTTTCCTCAGCTTAAAGGACACTAAGTACCAGAGATGAATAAATCGGTAAATAAGATCGTTTAGCAGCAGCAAGAAAAAAATAAACATTCCCTGGCAATAGAACGAGAATGGCAAAAAATCTCATACTGTCATATGTTATTTATATTACTGAGAGACTCTGGCAAAACCTTCGAAAGCCTCAGTAAGAAAGTCAGTGTACAAAATTAAGACCAAAAATGTTTGCAGGAGTTCGTATAGGATCATGTATGATCGACACAATTTATTTTGACAATTCGTTTTATTGGTGAATTACCTAATAAACCCTACAAGGTCTCTGTCAAACAAAGATTTTATTCTTGTTTACGCCAAGAGATTTATTTGACTATTCATAGGATCATAATTGGATATTACAAAGGCTGGAGGAGGGGCAGGAGTATTCTGAGAAAGGCAATTCCAGTATTAGCATTTCAATACCCTGACTTCCGCCATCGTCCACAATATAGTTTTAGCTATACAGAAGTCTCGTTAAGCAGAGAAGCGATTACAATTCTACGGTCCGCGCTACCCATGTTCCAATTACTTTGTTGCAGGCTGAATCTGTGTATTTGTGTGTATAAGGCAACAGTGAGAGAGAGAGAGAGAGAGAGAGAGAGAGAGAGAGAGAGAGAGAGAGAGAGAGAGAGACTTCGGAAGCCTAGCCATTGATCTTACACATCAAAATGGCTTAAATGAGACTGACCAGTATCATCCCTACCAGTAGAATATCGTGAGCAAAACAGCACATTACATGTCGGAAAAACAACTTAAATTTTCGTTTCTGCTTGTGCAGTACTGAAGCACATAATCATTTTCGGTTAATTTTCCCCTCGTAACTAAAGCCGCGCTTTCGTTTTTTTTTTTTTTTTTTTTTTTTTTAACCAGTCTAAGTTTTATAGGCCTACTTGGTCCTTGCGAGAATGAATTTTAGGCCAGTACCATCCTTAATGTGCTCCTATTGACTGGAGGATCAAGTGGGCGGAGCCATAACGGAAATAGCTATGTCGAGAGAATGGGATGATAATACATCAGTTTAGCTATAAATATCATCGCTATTAGCCAACACAGTAGTTTTTTCTACGTCAAAAAAATTAAAATATGACAACTCGCTAGTGTGTCACCATTAGAATCATGAATGTGAGTTCTCGCTACGTCATAATGTGAAATAAATAGGCAGCTTCCTTTTTCCGTTAAAACAGAACCGTAATAACCGGTGGCAGAGGATGCAGTACTCGTCCTTAAGGAATTATCAGTAGAGAGTATTTATAAATAAATTCACTATCTTGTTAATAATCAATTGCGATTCAAAGTTTGTATTTCCCTCCAGACATTATTATCTCACTAATTCGGCTACAACTGACCAACGTTTTAAGTTCAGGTTCAAATATTGTTCATTTCAGTTTGCATCTACATTTTCCTCACCGTTCCATGTCACTAATGGCTGTCATTTGTTGGAAAATATATTATCGTAATAATATTTATCTTTTAAGTCTGTCCGCTATCTTTTCCATGTCAACTGTTTACCCCGGGCAAGGGACGCTCCTGGCTGTCCTTGTTGCCCAGTGCTACCGCGCATCCTTGTGCGCAGGACAAAATAGATGGCTGACTCACTTTAGGGTAGGACCGCTTAAAACCAGTCCCGACAGGTCTAATTTGTCTGAAACTTTCTAGTCAAAACAGCCACAGGACTGATCTAGATTGGTTTGAAAGTCTCACGAAACTGTGGCTTAAGAGTCGTATCCTAGGCGACTTGGGAGATTTCGTAACACCTCTTCCTTAGCTATTTATGCCCTACACCTCCATATCCTCCAAAATGAGACTGAAGGAAAATATACCGACATTAAATTTATGTAAAATCACACGAAAGAGTGCTGATATACAAAGTGCAAAATGCCTGTATATCGTCAAGGAAGAGGTGCTATGAAGCTTCTTGTACCACTTGAAATACGACTATAAGATTTATGCCATAAGGAAAGATAGGTAAGAGACAAAAAGTACCTGCAACATCGCCTCCTTTTCCTACCTCCCTCTCTCCATCTCCATCCCCCCTCCCTTTCCCCGTCCGCTTCTCCTTTCCCCTTCCTCTTCAACCCAATAAAATCTTACTTGTGATACGGATTAAATCGAAGTTTGTGAATCCACCAAGAATTATAAAGGACGCTAAACTACCTTTACGTTACTGAAGTCTCAATACCATTTAAACAATTACGTCAGATCGTTTGTTTTTTCGTATTTGGTCATATCAGTGCTCGTTTTTATTTGATTTCGAAGTGTTTGGTAGCTGCAGGTGTGAAGACAAATATTAATATAACCCGTACCAAGCACAATCTCTGGAAAATAGTGACGACGTTTGTAAAAACAATCTTACGCCTGGGAGAGTTTATAAATACGCGTCGTGCATTGTATATTCACCCTGACCTCGACTCAGTTGTGACGTCACGTTTATCCATCGCTCGAGCGGCTTACGTCATCGGTACATTTTTTTTTCTCGACTGCTTGCGTGGGCGGTTCTTGGAAAGTCTGCTTGGGAGCCTGCATAATTGACGGCATATAGGTTCTTAAAACAGCAGGTAGGGACAACAAAGCAGGGAGGGTACGGTGTGTTCTAGTTCAGTGTGTTCACCGCATCTACGTTAGCATTTGCAACTTCAAGCATGACCCCCTCCCACCCACCCACACACACACACACACACACACACACACACACACACACACACACTGTATATCAAAGGAGGAGGAGGGGGAAGCAAGTTTTCAAAGATGCAGGCAGAGAGTGTAAAGAAGATGGGACAAAGAATGTTCTAGTGAGCTAAACTGTATATATATATATTCATCCTTTTCCCGACAGCAATTAGCATTTAATGCATGAAAATGAAAGGGAAATGTAAGTATATATATATATATATATATATATATATATATATATATATATATATATATATATATATATATATATATATATATATATATATACATATATATATATATATATATATATATATATATATATATATATATATATATATATATATATATATATATATATATATATATAATGACTATTTATGCACTTCTTTAAAACTTACACAGTAGAAGTCTTATAGACATCTCATGCATAAAAAAAGGCAGCAATAGACAGCATCTACTGTATACCAAACACTGAATATTTACATCCAACCAAATTGTATATAATAATTTCTTCTACCTTTTCTTGGCAGAGTTTCTCGTACCTTTTCACCTCATTTTTTACAACTCGATGGCAAAACCTCATTTCCACAGCATTTCCTCTTGACTAGCGTTATGCTCTTGTGATAGTCTTTTGCTACAGCTCAGCAATCAGAAGGGAGAGATGTCAATATTTGGCCAAGTTAAAATGCAACGAGTATACCAGATATGTGAAGTCCTCCACGAATCACCTACTGGCGGTCCATTGTTGCATAAAACAGAACAAACTGAAATACAACTATATGTACTGATGGAGTGAATGAATCCTATGCAACTTCTCTCAGTACGAAATTACAGGGGGTTGAAAAAAAAAAAGGAAGAAAACTTGTACAGAAGACACTAGTACACGTAGCATCCTAAGGAGATCCCGTAAAAAAATTTAAATGAAAAATAAACACGATTCTTTAAACTCATATTATGTGGAACAGAATAAGCTTTATTTGTTCATATACTCATTTCCTTGCTGCATCTGTTCAAAAGAACAAGTAATTATCATTAAATTCCTAATTTTAACTTTTTTTTTTTTTTGAACCAAAGCCTTTCTTCTTTTTTTCCTTCCCTATAGTAAGGCAAACGACTATCACCGATTCTAAATACAATCTTGACGTAACTTTTCTTTCGGCAGACAAGAAACATTTAATCTGTCACAATATAGTGAAAAATAAAAAGATTATAAAATTAATGCATATTATATATACATACATATACATATATATATATATATATATATATATATATATATATATATATATATATATATATATATATTCGATGTGAAAGTTTTATTCTGACCCAATTTTTCTTAAAGAAATCAGTAAGCTTTTCTTAAACTAAACAACACACACACACACACACACACACACACACACACACACACACACACACACACACACACACACACACACACACACACACACACACACACACAAATTTATACCCGAAATATTAGTTCTGACCCTATTATTCTTGCAACCGTTGGAAATAAGACATTGTTTTGGTGTTTGTTATCTACTTTCTTCTGCCACATACTGCAGTTTAATGCCATTCATCGACCTTTACCACCTCAGTGTGTCGAAGGAGTACATCATTTGTCTGGCCTACTTTTCCGGGAAGCTCAGTGAAGGAAGAAAGCCTCTCACCCCCCACGCGCTTGTACTTCTGGCTGCGTCACATGGATTTATTTGAGTATAACCTCTCATTCCGATGACGTACTTTATATTTCATTCTTGATGTATGCAGATGATACTGAAATCAACACCCTAGCAGTGAAGAGATTAATAAATGCTATATCTCATCCCTCTAATTCTTCTCTCCTTAACTCAACCATGTCGTCTCGGGGGAGCTAGATTAAGATAAAGAAAAGTAAGTAATCGGACTGAAGAGGTGAAATGTTTGGCGTTCAGTGAGGCTATCATGTGTAATTTCTTGAACCACTTCAAATACATATTTTTTTATTCCTTCTTGCTTTCCTCAAATGATTCTATTGAACGAAAAACGAGTCTTGCTTACTGAAAGAGGCTAACCAAGATAATTTTAACCCTTCCATTTCGAAACATCTCATCAAAGAATAACATCTTCTGAAGACAGCAAGAATAAACGATAAAAGATGCCACCGGGCTGAAAGTCTTAGTGAATCCCTGAACATCGCCAGGCTCCTTTGACTAACCCTTGACTGAATACAACTGTCTAATGATAACCTACATGTAATGGCAGAGTATATGAGACCACGAGAGGATTAGGAAGTAAAATCAACACTCAGGCATCCATGTGTCTGTATCTATATTAGTATGACTCACCCTCAGCCGCAAAAAAAAACAGAAAAAAAAAATCGTCTGGCGTAATCTACAATATAATTACTAGAGGCAAGGCGACCACTAGAAGAATAAACAGGGGGACGAGCTTCTACCTTATCCTGTACTGATCCTCTAGACAGGTTTTGATTTTCTGATTGAGTATGACGGCGTTCACACCATAAACGGGTGGGTGTGGGGGGTAGGTTTTGCGTCACTGTATCCCATAGAAGTGGCCAAAGTAGCAGCGGACAGGAGTGAGCAAGAACGTGAATCCTATGGGTCGACGCAACACGAGCTGACAATTAACTAATTTGAAACCAAACAGGCAGCAGCAGAAAAATGATACTGTGCAACTCATACCTGATGTTTTACTTGCACACACTATTTACGATCCGTCTCATACCCAGCACTATGACAGAGCATTTACTACACAGCACTAGAAGAGAACTGAAGAAAAAAAAAAAAAGGAAATCTAATTACACCATTTGCTAGCTTCAGCCCGCTCTGGAACCCGCTCGCCCGCATCCACCCGCTTCCTGTGCCTCTCCTTCAGTGTAATGACTTTTTTTCTCTGAATAGTATTTAGTATTCTTGCCATCCTCCACACGATTATACACAGCTTAGGAAAGACCCTCGCACTGAATCGGTTGATGAAGGCTAGACTGAACTTCCCCGGTTTGAAAGTTGCTAAAGCTCGTCAAAATCGTCTCAGGGTTTGCAGTAAAATAATAAAAACACGCCATCGGAAGCAAGAGGTTAATAGCTACTTCTCTGAGTAAACACTTCACCCTTTCAGTGCAATAACGTCATATCTATCTATCTATCTATCTATATCTATATCTATATGTCTATATCTATATCTATATATATCTATATCTATCTATCTCTCTATCTATCTATATGTATATATATGTATATCTATCTATCTATCTATCTATATACTACACACGCACACACATACACATACACTGGTATTTCGTTATCCTGCTGCCGGCAAGCTTCCTAGAAACCATGAGGAGAAATGCCACCGAACAGCTCACACTTCCTGGCTGCAACAATGCAAGATCCTAACCCCTTAACTCCGATTACCAGTTCTGCATTATATTCTCGCGACCTAGACAACTTCACTTGGCCTATGTGAACCCCCTTTATTCCGATAACCCACTTTTTTTCAGTCCTGCATCCGCCAGACGATTTTACTTAGCTGACGTCGGTCTTTTTCGAAATGGAGTGGTCAGATACAGCATTCTATAAACCCTTTTATTTCTAGTGGGGTTTACTATTGCACGTTAATTAAAATCTTCTCGTAGCAGCAAGAAAAGATAACGCATTGAAGGTGTTAAGATGGCTACATTAGAAGGCATTAGGGTTATAAAATATTTTCCGACAAATCACTTCACAACGATGACATTTTTTGCTGTTTGTTCTTGTTACTTCCGGACGATTTTAATCAGTTTCGGAGAGTGTCCTAGCAGAGAAAGGTTAATGAAGGCTGTATCTAACCCTCACAGTCTGGAATATCTCTAAGCTGAAAAAATCGTCTCAAGGCACCAAGAAAAAAATGAGAAATACGCCACCGAGAATGAAGGGATCAACGTTATTATTATTATTATTATTATTATTATTATGATCATCATCATCATCTTATTACTCTACCTTTTTTACCATAACCTAGCCTAAAATCGCCATCTTTCGATTTTGAATATGGAGTTGCAACAAGACATTAACGAAAGTATGATGCTCGCAACGAAGAAGTGATATTAAAAGGATGCAGAGCCATTGTATTGTCTTATTCTGCCAGTGAGGTATGTGAAATAAGCTGCAAAAGGACGAAAAATTCGGCCAAATGAGTGTAAAAGGAATATGCTAGACTATTTTATTTACTCGTAGACGAAGGGAGATGTCTCGTTGCTAAGAGGTTAACAGACTCTCTCTCTCTCTCTCTCTCTCTCTCTCTCTCTCTCTCTCTCTCTCTCCCTCTCTCTCTCTCTCTCTCTCTCTCTCTTTCAGTACCAGGAACGTGAGCACGGCCGCCTGAATACTTAACGAGAAGTACCTTTGCCATCCTACTTCAAATTCCACACCAGCCCTTACCCCAGGATGCTCCAAAAATTCGAGTTAACTCCTCTACGCCGTCTCTCTCTCTCTCTCTCTCTCTCTCTCTCTCTCTCTCTCTCTCTCTTGTACTCCAGGGGGCTTCGTAACACCTTTTCTTTGGCAACTTTCTCTTTATATATTTCTGATCCAGACCAAGTTGATGATGAAACGATATAAAGACCGCACAAGAGACTACTAAGGTGTAACAGGTAGTGTAAATCGCTAATTAGGATGCGCTATGACATCTCCTAAGCAACCTAGAATACGGACCCCATTCTAAGCGTGTTATTCACCTAAGC